>NW_028234342.1:431197-488412 GCF_057382095.1 Aulonocara sp. 'chitande type north' Nkhata Bay | reverse complement strand
CAACAACAAGACACTAATAAACAACAATTATGTACACTGTGTGGATTTTATGTCCCTTTAAAAACTTTTTTCATTTAACCCCTTAGGGTGTACAGTGTCTAATTTGGCAATCCAGCCTCTTTCAGCCTTCCTCCCTCTGCTGAGCTGTCCATCTGGGGTTTGCCTGTATCACTGTTGCTTTGACCGATTTCCAGCCGTGTGACAGGAAGTGTTTCACCAAATGTGTGTGTGTGTTCCTTTTCCTTAACACATTGTACCTGTGCTGGGTGAATCTGGTCAGAAGTGTGTTGCCTGTCTCACCAACATATTGGATGCCACATTGGCTGCAAGTAATCACATAAATACAGTTCCTGGAGCGTGGGGTACCGTTACATTGTGAGTGGAATACATTTCCATTTGAGAAGCTGCGCAGCCATGTTTGGTGCTTAAAAAATTGCCCCTGGTCTCTGAGTTTGGGCTCAGAGAGAGGTGAAAGTTTTGCCTTAATGAGGAAATCCCTCAGGTTTTTATTCCTCTTAAAGGCCGCTATCACCTTATGATCACCCAGTAATTGGGTTTTCTGGACAAGATCTTGAAAGTTGTTCTTAATCACTCTGATCAGTTTACATGTTGATGGGGCATATGTCACAATCACTGGTAGGATAGGGGTCAGATCAATAGGTTTGGTCTGTAGGAATGATTTAAAACATTTCCTAAGGAAAGAACGACAGTACCCCCTAGTGGCGAGAGCTGCAAATAGAATTTTGGTCGCTGCTCTGAAATCACTCCGCTGGGTGCAGATTCTGTGGAATCGCAATAATTGGGACTTAATTAGACCAGCAAAGGTATGTTTCGGGTGGAAGCTTGTTTTATATAACAATGCATGCGTGTCCGTGGGTTTGAAAAACACTTTAATGTCCAATTTGTGGGTCTGTGAAAAATTTGGGCCTTTAAAGGTGGTTGTGTCCAAGAAGTCAATTGTAGAGTCGCTAATTGTGGATTTAAGTTTAATTGAGTCATTGTGATCATTCAGAGTGGTTAGAAACGTTTCAAAATCTTGTTCAGAATGAGGCCATACTCCCCAGATGTCATCAAGAAACCTGTAATAATACAGCGGTTTTTTATTACATTTTGCCAGGGCTGCAGTTTCCCATTCAGCCATGAATATGTTGGCGTATGCTGGGGCAAATTTCTTACCCATGGCTGTCCCTTTTATTTGTAAGAAGTAGTCCCCGTTGAACTCAAAGTCATTTCTTGTCAGATTGATTTCCAATAATTGCAATAATTCTTTTTCTGGCCTTTTCTTTTCTGGATATTTGTGGAAAATATTCCTAATGGAGTTCATTCCCTCCTTAATATCAATATTGGTATAAAGGCTGTCAATGTCAATCGAGAAAAGAAATGAGTTTGGGGGTACCTCTGCCTGTTTCACCTTCTCCACAAAGTCATATGTGTCTTTAATATAACTGTCATGCTTTGTGGACAAGGGGTTCAGGAAAAAGTCCAGATATTCTGCTGTGTGGTATGTTTCACTTTCACAATCAGATACAATGGGACGCCCGGGAGGCACCTGGAATGGTACAGACCACTTTGCCGGGTCTTTGTGGATTTTGGGAAGCAAATAAAACAGCCTTCCTCTTGGCTCAGAGGAGCCCAATAAATAGTTTTTCTGTTTCATATTAATGAATTTCTTTTGATAAAGATTATTAATTATTTTCTCCACAATAGGCAGTGTGTCCAAATAGATGGGTTTCTTCAATTTTGAGTAGTATGTTGTATCATTTAGTTGTCTGTAGCCCTCCTGTAAATATTGATCTCTGTCCAGGATGACCACAGCACTTCCTTTGTCTGCCGGTTTTATAATTATTTGTTTATTTTCTCTTAGTTCTTTTAGAGCTTTGGTTTCTTCTCCCTTTAAGTTAGGTTTGATGCGGTCAATGTGGAAATGATTATCAAAATATTCATAATCAGCTTTCACCAAGGTGGACACCTCATGTGGAAGCTGACCCAAGGGAGGAGACCAATTAGATTTGGGAGTGAAGGGTTGGATTTCTGTGTCAGATTTATCTCCATAATGTATAGCCAATAGCCAATTTGACCCTTCTGTGATATTGTTGAATGTCGTATCTACATTGTAATAGGAAATTTTTATTGTGGCCCTTTGTGGGAATAAAATTAAGGCCCCTACTTAAAAGGGTCCGCTGAGCAGTGGAAGGCTGAAAGTGTTTAGATAAATTGATGACACTGTTGCAATTGACATCACTTACCCCCTCCCTGTTAGCTGGGTTCACGGGGATACAACATTTACATAGTTGCTCCAATGCTCCAACATACACATCGCTGTCTTATCAGTCCAATGGATATGTCCTTTTCTGTGTGGAACATTGAATCAGGAAGAGTGGGTATGTGTTCGTCCAGACCTGCAATAAAAGTGTTCAAATGTAGCAGTGTTTCCTGCTCATTCCGGGGCAGAGTTGAGGAAAAGTTAATAGCTGGAATGTAGATGTCGGCCTCAGGAAATCTTTCCTGGGCTGTCTGCAGTGCCTTTTTCAGCTCTGTGACCGGTGTGTCTTTGTCTCTTTGTGACCTATTGTTTAGGCCAAAAGATAACACCAGTGTTTCCAAATCTTCGTCGCAGGTCGCTTTTTCCAAAGGGCTTGTGCGTGGCACCATTTCGCCCCGGAAAACTGTCAATTTGTATTCCTGGTGCTGAAAAGGATGGGAGTTTACACACATTTGAGTCACCCATGATGAGTGATGTTTCTCTGATGTGAAGACTCCAGTCTTCCAGTTTCTTCTGCGTGTTCGGGTGTCTTGTTGGAGGGTGCGTTTGCTGAATGGGTGTACCTGGTGAAGAGGGAGGAGACAAGAGGATTCCTCAATTCTCCTCGTTTGGAGGCGGGGTCTGCACAGCAGGATTTCAGTTTATCCTGAGTGGTGCGTGGCAGGCTGGAGCGGTGAAGCTGTCGGGGATTTGGGCGCTGTTCTTCTGCCTCCCTTGGATTTGGTGGGGGTGGATTCCCCTGTGTGAGGTCCATTACCTCGATCTCCATGTTCTCAGAAGGCTGTGGAGGCTGAGTGGGTGGAGGTGACTTCTCCCCAGTGGGGTCACGTGGAGAGCGTCGAGGACCCTTCTCACTCTCTGGTCTTTAGATGACATTGGTTCAGGCTCTGGTTCAGGAGGATCTTCCTGAGGGGTGGTGTTGGGCCTCAGGTCACCGTTCTCCTCCACCAGTCCCTCTGTGAGGGGTGACCAGTCACCTCTGATGGGGTCAGTCATGGTCGTCGCTGTCACCATGGTTACAGCGCTCGCTACAGGCGGAGCATGGATCTGCGCAGTAACTTTAATGGCCCGGCTGGTGCTGGGCTGTGGTGTGGCAGGTCGCGTGTGGGAGGAGGCTGGCTGCAACACCTCCACCGGAGGTTCGACAGGGTCGGGTTGTATCAGTCCTCCCTCGCCTCTGGTTGTCGTCTCGGCTTGCCGGCTGTATGGTCCCGCTCTGCCGATCTGGTGTCTGCCAGCCTAGCTACGATGACTGCCTCGGTCTGTTCTAGCGACTCAGGCTGGAGGCGGCGGCCCAGGTTGCGTTTGGCCCAGGATGTCGCCACTTCAAAGGGTCCCCCCCAGTCCTGCTTAGGGAACTCAAAAAGGCTTTTTAATTCCTCCTCCATCGCCTCAGAATAATGTTCACGGAGGATTGAAACAGTGTTGTGCGCCCAGTTTTGAGCATTACCCTCAATCAGCGCCTGTGTCCGTTCATTTGGGACGGCCGGCTTAACAACAGTCATCAAGTTCTGGGCTATTTTATTCAAAGAGGGCGGGTATGCATCCTTGAGACATTTTTAAGGTGGTGGACTGATTTAATGAGTCTATGAATAATACGCACTTTGATAGAAAAGTCTGGGTCATCAGACGGTATTTTGTTCGTGGGAGGCTCAGATCGCTCGGATCTGGCGTGTTTCACATACCGTCTATTCTGGGCTGGTCTCTGTTCAAACGCCGCTCTCGGTGACGGGCAGTATGGTGGTCCGCAGTCGTTCGCCATCTCTGCTGGTTTGGCTGCCATGTGTGCGGGATTTCTCTCACCTCCCGGTGGCCGTCCTCTCACTACCGATGCGTAGGTCCGGCGCCCATTGCGGGACGGGTAGCTGGTCCGTCGGGGTGACCTCCGGTCGCTCGTGAAGTAGCGATCTCCCCGTGTGTCCTGGGCTCGCCCCCGTTCAAACCGCTGCTCTCGTTCAGTCCGATCTCTGTGTTGGGCAGCATAGCGATCCTCAGTCGGCCGTTCTCTCCGCTGGTTGTGCTGCCATACGTGCGGGATTTCTCTCTCATCCCGGTAGTCACGTCCTCTCACCACCGATGCGTAGGTCCGGCGTCTGTTGCGGGACGGGTAGCTGGTACGCCGGGGTGATCTCCGGTCGCTCGCAAAGCCGCGATCTCCTCTCCGGTTTCCACGTCGTCGGACGGTGGTCCACCGGTCCTCTGCTGTAAACGTGGGCATGTTTGCGGTCTCACTCGTGGCTTTAACTTAACTAACTGGTCACTTGTGACTGTGCTAGCAATGTTAAGCAGCTGTGCGCAAACTGATGACACTCACGTTTAACTTAGTACATCAACTAGGAGCTTTATTTCGCTCAGTACAAAAGTTCAAAAGTGAACAAATATACATAAAAGTAAGCCAATAACGCGACGTTTCGGTTCGCATGAACCTTCTTCAGGCTGGCTTACTAGAAGAATGAATACAGCATAACAAAATCTCAGTTATGTTCTGTGTGTACACTGCGCAAGTCCAAATTCAAACTTTGCGGGTCTCCTCGACCAATGAGAAGAGCATCTGCTCCATGAGTCAGAGGTCCCTTTAAAGTTTAAATTGATTGGATGCTTACTTGTTTGCAGTGTTCAGGAGCATTTTGGCCCACCGTAATTTGTGAAGAGGAATACAGTTTTCACAAAACATTACTCTCCATATGAGAGTTAAATAAAAATCATCACAAACAAAATGGCGTTGATGATATATACAATCAAACAATATGTACACCGGATGACAGTAATCTGTGTATAGAAATATACAGTTTCCACATAAAGTCTTTCTCCATATGAGAGTTAAAAGAACAGTATCACAATTCGAATTATGTTGATAATATGTACAGTTATTGAATATACACACATATATACAGTGCTTTGTGTAAGGACAGAGGGCTCCAGGAGTGGGTGGACAAGGGGCGCAGGCCGGTTAGGAGAGGGTAAGGTGGGGGCCCGATTGGGTCCCAATGCACAGGCCATCCTTGCTCCCGGCTCAAGGAACCATGTCCCCGATTTGGTGCCCTGAAAAGGGATTGTTTTAGCATCCTGAGCATGAGGCCTCCAGATGGGGAGGGAGGGGAGGAGGGAGGGAGGGAGAGCGAGAGAAAAGGGTGAGGGAGAGGGAGAACGGGGAGGGAGGGGGGGGGGGGAAGGAGAGGAGGGTTTTTGGGGTCAAGGGTCAAACCAATATGGGGTTCAAGGTGGTTAGGGTCAGGATTGAATTCAGGGCTGGGCATCAAAGATGAGGTTAAATCCAGCGCAGGTTTCGAGCCGGTTAAGGTTAGGATAAAACCTCATGGTCAGGGTGCTTCAAGAGAGATAAATATATACAGAGACCGGTGGAATGATGATAACAGCAATAATGATGATGAGTATAACAAGCATGGCAACAAGCATAGCAACAACAAGACACTAATAAACAACAATTATGTACACTGTGTGGATTTTATGTCCCTTTAAAAACTTTTTTCATTTAACCCCTTAGGGTGTACAGTGTCTAATTTGGCAATCCAGCCTCTTTCAGCCTTCCTCCTCTGCTGAGCTGTCATCTGGGGTTTGCCTGTATCACTGTTGCTTTGACCGATTTCCAGCCGTGTGACAGGAAGTGTTTCACCAAATGTGTGTGTGTGTTCCTTTTCCTTAACACATTGTACCTGTGCTGGGTGAATCTGGTCAGAAGTGTGTTGCCTGTCTCACCAACATATTGGATGCCACATTGGCTGCAAGTAATCACATAAATACAGTTCCTGGAGCGTGGGGTACCGTTACATTGTGAGTGGAATACATTTCCATTTGAGAAGCTGCGCAGCCATGTTTGGTGCTTAAAAAATTGCCCTGGTCTCTGAGTTTGGGCTCAGAGAGAGGTGAAAGTTTGCCTTAATGAGGAAATCCCTCAGGTTTTTATTCCTCTTAAAGGCCCGCTATCACCTTATGATCACCCAGTAATTGGGTTTCTGGACAAGATCTTGAAAGTTGTTCTTAATCACTCTGATCAGTTTACATGTTGATGGGGCATATGTCACAATCACTGGTAGATAGGGGTCAGATCAATAGGTTTGGTCTGTAGGAATGATTTAAAACATTTCCTAAGGAAAGAACGACAGTACCCCTAGTGGCGAGAGCTGCAAATAGAATTTTGGTCGCTGCTCTGAAATCACTCCGCTGGGTGCAGATTCTGTGGAATCGCAATAATTGGGACTTAATTAGACCAGCAAAGGTATGTTTCGGGTGGAAGCTTGTTTTTATATAACAATGCATGCGTGTCCGTGGGTTTGAAAAACCACTTTAATGTCCAATTTGTGGGTCTGTGAAAAATTTGGGCCTTTAAAGGTGGTTGTGTCCAAGAAGTCAATTGTAGAGTCGCTAATTGTGGATTTAAGTTAATTGAGTCATTGTGATCATTCAGAGTGGTTAGAAACGTTTCAAAATCTTGTTCAGAATGAGGCCATACTCCCCAGATGTCATCAAGAAACCTGTAATAATACAGCGGTTTTTTATTACATTTTGCCAGGGCTGCAGTTTCCCATTCAGCCATGAATATGTTGGCGTATGCTGGGGCAAATTTCTTACCCATGGCTGTCCCTTTTATTTGTAAGAAGTAGTCCCCGTTGAACTCAAAGTCATTTCTTGTCAGATTGATTTCCAATAATTGCAATAATTCTTTTTCTGGCCTTTTCTTTTCTGGATATTTGTGGAAAATATTCCTATGGAGTTCATTCCCTCCTTAATATCAATATTGGTATAAAGGCTGTCAATGTCAATCGAGAAAAGAAATGAGTTTGGGGGTACCTCTGCCTGTTTCACCTTCTCCACAAAGTCATATGTGTCTTTAATATAACTGTCATGCTTTGTGGACAAGGGGTTCAGGAAAAAGTCCAGATATTCTGCTGTGTGGTATGTTTCACTTTCACAATCAGATACAATGGGACGCCCGGGAGGCACCTGGAATGGTACAGACCACTTTGCCGGGTCTTTGTGGATTTTGGGAAGCAAATAAAACAGCCTTCCTCTTGGCTCAGAGGAGCCCAATAAATAGTTTTTCTGTTTCATATTAATGAATTTCTTTTGATAAAGATTATTAATTATTTTCTCCACAATAGGCAGTGTGTCCAAATAGATGGGTTTCTTCAATTTTGAGTAGTATGTTGTATCATTTAGTTGTCTGTAGCCCTCCTGTAAATATTTGATCTCTGTCCAGGATGACCACAGCACTTCCTTTGTCTGCCGGTTTTATAATTATTTGTTTATTTTCTCTTAGTTCTTTTAGAGCTTTGGTTTCTTCTCCTTTAAGTTAGGTTTGATGCGGTCAATGTGGAAATGATTATCAAAATATTCATAATCAGCTTTCACCAAGGTGGACACCTCATGTGGAAGCTGACCCAAGGGAGGAGACCAATTAGATTTGGGAGTGAAGGGTTGGATTTCTGTGTCAGATTTATCTCCATAATGTATAGCCAATTTGACCCTTCTGTGATATTGTTGAATGTCGTATCTACATTGTAATAGGAAATTTTATTGTGGCCCTTTGTGGGAAATAAAATTAAGGCCCCTACTTAAAAGGGTCCGCTGAGCAGTGGAAGGCTGAAAGTGTTTAGATAAATTGATGACACTGTTGCAATTGACATCACTTACCCCCTCCCTGTTAGCTGGGTTCACGGGGATACAACATTTACATAGTTGCTCCAATGCTCCAACATACACATCGCTGTCTTATCAGTCCAATGGATATTGTCCTTTTCTGTGTGGAACATTGAATCAGGAAGAGTGGGTATGTGTTCGTCCAGACCTGCAATAAAAGTGTTCAAATGTAGCAGTGTTTCCTGCTCATTCCGGGGCAGAGTTGAGGAAAAGTTAATAGCTGGAATGTAGATGTCGGCCTCAGGAAATCTTTCCTGGGCTGTCTGCAGTGCCTTTTCAGCTCTGTGACCGGTGTGTCTTTGTCTCTTTGTGACCTATTGTTTAGGCCAAAAGATAACACCAGTGTTTCCAAATCTTCGTCGCAGGTCGCTTTTTCCAAAAGGGCTTGTGCGTGGCACCATTTCGCCCCGGGAAAACTGTCAATTTGTATTCCTGGTGCTGAAAAGGATGGGAGTTTACACACATTTGAGTCACCCATGATGAGTGATGTTTCTCTGATGTGAAGACTCCAGTCTTCCAGTTTCTTCTGCGTGTTCGGGTGTCTTGTTGGAGGGTGCGTTTGCTGAATGGGTGTACCTGGTGAAGAGGGAGGAGACAAGGAGGATTCCTCAATTCTCCTCGTTTGGAGGCGGGTCTGCACGCAGGATTTCAGTTTATCCTGAGTGGTGCGTGGCAGGCTGGAGCGTGAAGCTGTCGGGGATTTGGGCGCTGTTCTTCTGCCTCCCTTGGATTTGGTGGGGGTGGATTCCCCCTGTGTGAGGTCCATTACCTCGATCTCCATGTTCTCAGAAGGCTGTGGAGGCTGAGTGGGTGGAGGTGACTTCTCCCCAGTGGGGGTCACGTGGAGAGCGTCGAGGACCCTTCTCACTCTCTGGTCTTTAGATGACATTGGTTCAGGCTCTGGTTCAGGAGGATCTTCCTGAGGGGTGGTGGTGGGCCTCAGGTCACCGTTCTCCTCCACCAGTCCCTCTGTGAGGGGTGACCAGTCACCTCTGATGGGGTCAGTCATGGTCGTCGCTGTCACCATGGTTACAGCGCTCGCTACAGGCGGAGCATGGATCTGCGCAGTAACTTTAATGGCCCGGCTGGTGCTGGGCTGTGGTGTGGCAGGTCGCGTGTGGGAGGAGGCTGGCTGCAACACCTCCACCGGAGGTTCGACAGGGTCGGGTTGTATCAGGTCCTCCCTCGCCTCTGGTTGTCGTCTCGGCTTGCCGGCTGTATGGTCCCGCTCTGCCGATCTGGTGTCTGCCAGCCTAGCTACGATGACTGCCTCGGTCTGTTCTAGCGACTCAGGCTGGAGGCGGCGGCCCAGGTTGCGTTTGGCCCAGGATGTCGCCACTTCAAAGGGTCCCCTCCAGTCCTGCTTAGGGAACTCAAAAAGGCTTTTTAATTCCTCCTCCATCGCCTCAGAATAATGTTCACGGAGGATTGAAACAGTGTTGTGCGCCCAGTTTTGAGCATTACCCTCAATCAGCGCCTGTGTCCGTTCATTTGGGACGGCCGGCTTAACAACAGTCATCAAGTTCTGGGCTATTTTATTCAAAGAGGGCGGGTATGCATCCCTTGAGACATTTTTAAGGTGGTGGACTGATTTAATGAGTCTATGAATAATACGCACTTTGATAGAAAAGTCTGGGTCATCAGACGGTATTTTGTTCGTGGGAGGCTCAGATCGCTCGGATCTGGCGTGTTTCACATACCGTCTATTCTGGGCTGGTCTCTGTTCAAAACGCCGCTCTCGGTGACGGGCAGTATGGTGGTCCGCAGTCGTTCGCCATCTCTGCTGGTTTGGCTGCCATGTGTGCGGGATTTCTCTCACCTCCCGGTGGTCCCGTCCTCTCACTACCGATGCGTAGGTCCGGCGCCCATTGCGGGACGGGTAGCTGGTCCGTCGGGGTGACCTCCGGTCGCTCGTGAAGTAGCGATCTCCCCGTGTGTCCTGGGCTCGCCCCCGTTCAAACCGCTGCTCTCGTTCAGTCCGATCTCTGTGTTGGGCAGCATAGCGATCCTCAGTCGGCCGTTCTCTCCGCTGGTTGTGCTGCCATACGTGCGGGATTTCTCTCTCATCCCGGTAGTCACGTCCTCTCACCACCGATGCGTAGGTCCGGCGTCTGTTGCGGGACGGGTAGCTGGTACGCCGGGGTGATCTCCGGTCGCTCGCAAAGCCGCGATCTCCTCTCCGGTTTCCACGTCGTCGGACGGTGGTCCACCGGTCCTCTGCTGTAAACGTGGGCATGTTTGCGGTCTCACTCGTGGCTTTAACTTAACTAACTGGTCACTTGTGACTGTGCTAGCAATGTTAAGCAGCTGTGCGCAAACTGATGACACTCACGTTTAACTTAGTACATCAACTAGGAGCTTTATTTTCGCTCAGTACAAAAGTTCAAAAGTGAACAAATATACATAAAAGTAAGCCAATAACGCGACGTTTCGGTTCGCATGAACCTTCTTCAGGCTGGCTTACTAGAAGAATGAATACAGCATAACAAAATCTCAGTTATGTTCTGTGTGTACACTGCGCAAGTCCAAATTCAAACTTTGCGGGTCTCCTCGACCAATGAGAAGAGCATCTGCTCCATGAGTCAGAGGTCCCTTTAAAGTTTAAATTGATTGGATGCTTACTTGTTTGCAGTGTTCAGGAGCATTTTGGCCCACCGTAATTTGTGAAGAGGAATACAGTTTTCACAAAACATTACTCTCCATATGAGAGTTAAATAAAAATCATCACAAACAAAATGGCGTTGATGATATATACAATCAAACAATATGTACACCGGATGACAGTAATCTGTGTATAGAAATATACAGTTTCCACATAAAGTCTTTCTCCATATGAGAGTTAAAAGAACAGTATCACAATTCGAATTATGTTGATAATATGTACAGTTATTGAATATACACACATATATACAGTGCTTTGTGTAAGGACAGAGGGCTCCAGGAGTGGGTGGACAAGGGGCGCAGGCCGGTTAGGAGAGGGTAAGGTGGGGGCCCGATTGGGTCCCAATGCACAGGCCATCCTTGCTCCCGGCTCAAGGAACCATGTCCCCGATTTGGTGCCCTGAAAAGGGATTGTTTTAGCATCCTGAGCATGAGGCCTCCAGATGGGGAGGGAGGGGAGGAGGGAGGGAGGGAGAGCGAGAGAAAAGGGTGAGGGAGAGGGAGAACGGGGAGGGAGGGGGGGGGGGGGGGGAAGGAGAGGAGGGTTTTTGGGGTCAAGGGTCAAACCAATATGGGGTTCAAGGTGGTTAGGGTCAGGATTGAATTCAGGGCTGGGCATCAAAGATGAGGTTAAATCCAGCGCAGGTTTCGAGCCGGTTAAGGTTAGGATAAAACCTCATGGTCAGGGTGCTTCAGCAAATATATACAGAGACCGGTGGAATGATGATAACAGCAATAATGATGATGAGTATAACAAGCATGGCAACAAGCATAGCAACAACAAGACACTAATAAACAACAATTATGTACACTGTGTGGATTTTATGTCCCTTTAAAAACTTTTTTCATTTAACCCCTTAGGGTGTACAGTGTCTAATTTGGCAATCCAGCCTCTTTCAGCCTTCCTCCTCTGCTGAGCTGTCCATCTGGGGTTTGCCTGTATCACTGTTGCTTTGACCGATTTCCAGCCGTGTGACAGGAAGTGTTTCACCAAATGTGTGTGTGTGTTCCTTTTCCTTAACACATTGTACCTGTGCTGGGTGAATCTGGTCAGAAGTGTGTTGCCTGTCTCACCAACATATTGGATGCCACATTGGCTGCAAGTAATCACATAAATACAGTTCCTGGAGCGTGGGGTACCGTTACATTGTGAGTGGAATACATTTCCATTTGAGAAGCTGCGCAGCCATGTTTGGTGCTTAAAAAATTGCCCCTGGTCTCTGAGTTTGGGCTCAGAGAGAGGTGAAAGTTTTGCCTTAATGAGGAAATCCCTCAGGTTTTTATTCCTCTTAAAGGCCGCTATCACCTTATGATCACCCAGTAATTGGGTTTTCTGGACAAGATCTTGAAAGTTGTTCTTAATCACTCTGATCAGTTTACATGTTGATGGGGCATATGTCACAATCACTGGTAGGATAGGGGTCAGATCAATAGGTTTGGTCTGTAGGAATGATTTAAAACATTTCCTAAGGAAAGAACGACAGTACCCCCTAGTGGCGAGAGCTGCAAATAGAATTTTGGTCGCTGCTCTGAAATCACTCCGCTGGGTGCAGATTCTGTGGAATCGCAATAATTGGGACTTAATTAGACCAGCAAAGGTATGTTTCGGGTGGAAGCTTGTTTTATATAACAATGCATGCGTGTCCGTGGGTTTGAAAAACACTTTAATGTCCAATTTGTGGGTCTGTGAAAAATTTGGGCCTTTAAAGGTGGTTGTGTCCAAGAAGTCAATTGTAGAGTCGCTAATTGTGGATTTAAGTTTAATTGAGTCATTGTGATCATTCAGAGTGGTTAGAAACGTTTCAAAATCTTGTTCAGAATGAGGCCATACTCCCCAGATGTCATCAAGAAACCTGTAATAATACAGCGGTTTTTTATTACATTTTGCCAGGGCTGCAGTTTCCCATTCAGCCATGAATATGTTGGCGTATGCTGGGGCAAATTTCTTACCCATGGCTGTCCCTTTTATTTGTAAGAAGTAGTCCCCGTTGAACTCAAAGTCATTTCTTGTCAGATTGATTTCCAATAATTGCAATAATTCTTTTTCTGGCCTTTTCTTTTCTGGATATTTGTGGAAAATATTCCTAATGGAGTTCATTCCCTCCTTAATATCAATATTGGTATAAAGGCTGTCAATGTCAATCGAGAAAAGAAATGAGTTTGGGGGTACCTCTGCCTGTTTCACCTTCTCCACAAAGTCATATGTGTCTTTAATATAACTGTCATGCTTTGTGGACAAGGGGTTCAGGAAAAAGTCCAGATATTCTGCTGTGTGGTATGTTTCACTTTCACAATCAGATACAATGGGACGCCCGGGAGGCACCTGGAATGGTACAGACCACTTTGCCGGGTCTTTGTGGATTTTGGGAAGCAAATAAAACAGCCTTCCTCTTGGCTCAGAGGAGCCCAATAAATAGTTTTTCTGTTTCATATTAATGAATTTCTTTTGATAAAGATTATTAATTATTTTCTCCACAATAGGCAGTGTGTCCAAATAGATGGGTTTCTTCAATTTTGAGTAGTATGTTGTATCATTTAGTTGTCTGTAGCCCTCCTGTAAATATTGATCTCTGTCCAGGATGACCACAGCACTTCCTTTGTCTGCCGGTTTTATAATTATTTGTTTATTTTCTCTTAGTTCTTTTAGAGCTTTGGTTTCTTCTCCCTTTAAGTTAGGTTTGATGCGGTCAATGTGGAAATGATTATCAAAATATTCATAATCAGCTTTCACCAAGGTGGACACCTCATGTGGAAGCTGACCCAAGGGAGGAGACCAATTAGATTTGGGAGTGAAGGGTTGGATTTCTGTGTCAGATTTATCTCCATAATGTATAGCCAATTTGACCCTTCTGTGATATTGTTGAATGTCGTATCTACATTGTAATAGGAAATTTTTATTGTGGCCCTTTGTGGGAATAAAATTAAGGCCCCTACTTAAAAGGGTCCGCTGAGCAGTGGAAGGCTGAAAGTGTTTAGATAAATTGATGACACTGTTGCAATTGACATCACTTACCCCCTCCCTGTTAGCTGGGTTCACGGGGATACAACATTTACATAGTTGCTCCAATGCTCCAACATACACATCGCTGTCTTATCAGTCCAATGGATATTGTCCTTTTCTGTGTGGAACATTGAATCAGGAAGAGTGGGTATGTGTTCGTCCAGACCTGCAATAAAAGTGTTCAAATGTAGCAGTGTTTCCTGCTCATTCCGGGGCAGAGTTGAGGAAAAGTTAATAGCTGGAATGTAGATGTCGGCCTCAGGAAATCTTTCCTGGGCTGTCTGCAGTGCCTTTTTCAGCTCTGTGACCGGTGTGTCTTTGTCTCTTTGTGACCTATTGTTTAGGCCAAAAGATAACACCAGTGTTTCCAAATCTTCGTCGCAGGTCGCTTTTTCCAAAAGGGCTTGTGCGTGGCACCATTTCGCCCCGGGAAAACTGTCAATTTGTATTCCTGGTGCTGAAAAGGATGGGAGTTTACACACATTTGAGTCACCCATGATGAGTGATGTTTCTCTGATGTGAAGACTCCAGTCTTCCAGTTTCTTCTGCGTGTTCGGGTGTCTTGTTGGAGGGTGCGTTTGCTGAATGGGTGTACCTGGTGAAGAGGGAGGAGACAAGGAGGATTCCTCAATTCTCCTCGTTTGGAGGCGGGTCTGCACGCAGGATTTCAGTTTATCCTGAGTGGTGCGTGGCAGGCTGGAGCGTGAAGCTGTCGGGGATTTGGGCGCTGTTCTTCTGCCTCCCTTGGATTTGGTGGGGGTGGATTCCCCCTGTGTGAGGTCCATTACCTCGATCTCCATGTTCTCAGAAGGCTGTGGAGGCTGAGTGGGTGGAGGTGACTTCTCCCCAGTGGGGGTCACGTGGAGAGCGTCGAGGACCCTTCTCACTCTCTGGTCTTTAGATGACATTGGTTCAGGCTCTGGTTCAGGAGGATCTTCCTGAGGGGTGGTGGTGGGCCTCAGGTCACCGTTCTCCTCCACCAGTCCCTCTGTGAGGGGTGACCAGTCACCTCTGATGGGGTCAGTCATGGTCGTCGCTGTCACCATGGTTACAGCGCTCGCTACAGGCGGAGCATGGATCTGCGCAGTAACTTTAATGGCCCGGCTGGTGCTGGGCTGTGGTGTGGCAGGTCGCGTGTGGGAGGAGGCTGGCTGCAACACCTCCACCGGAGGTTCGACAGGGTCGGGTTGTATCAGGTCCTCCCTCGCCTCTGGTTGTCGTCTCGGCTTGCCGGCTGTATGGTCCCGCTCTGCCGATCTGGTGTCTGCCAGCCTAGCTACGATGACTGCCTCGGTCTGTTCTAGCGACTCAGGCTGGAGGCGGCGGCCCAGGTTGCGTTTGGCCCAGGATGTCGCCACTTCAAAGGGTCCCCTCCAGTCCTGCTTAGGGAACTCAAAAAGGCTTTTTAATTCCTCCTCCATCGCCTCAGAATAATGTTCACGGAGGATTGAAACAGTGTTGTGCGCCCAGTTTTGAGCATTACCCTCAATCAGCGCCTGTGTCCGTTCATTTGGGACGGCCGGCTTAACAACAGTCATCAAGTTCTGGGCTATTTTATTCAAAGAGGGCGGGTATGCATCCCTTGAGACATTTTTAAGGTGGTGGACTGATTTAATGAGTCTATGAATAATACGCACTTTGATAGAAAAGTCTGGGTCATCAGACGGTATTTTGTTCGTGGGAGGCTCAGATCGCTCGGATCTGGCGTGTTTCACATACCGTCTATTCTGGGCTGGTCTCTGTTCAAAACGCCGCTCTCGGTGACGGGCAGTATGGTGGTCCGCAGTCGTTCGCCATCTCTGCTGGTTTGGCTGCCATGTGTGCGGGATTTCTCTCACCTCCCGGTGGTCCCGTCCTCTCACTACCGATGCGTAGGTCCGGCGCCCATTGCGGGACGGGTAGCTGGTCCGTCGGGGTGACCTCCGGTCGCTCGTGAAGTAGCGATCTCCCCGTGTGTCCTGGGCTCGCCCCCGTTCAAACCGCTGCTCTCGTTCAGTCCGATCTCTGTGTTGGGCAGCATAGCGATCCTCAGTCGGCCGTTCTCTCCGCTGGTTGTGCTGCCATACGTGCGGGATTTCTCTCTCATCCCGGTAGTCACGTCCTCTCACCACCGATGCGTAGGTCCGGCGTCTGTTGCGGGACGGGTAGCTGGTACGCCGGGGTGATCTCCGGTCGCTCGCAAAGCCGCGATCTCCTCTCCGGTTTCCACGTCGTCGGACGGTGGTCCACCGGTCCTCTGCTGTAAACGTGGGCATGTTTGCGGTCTCACTCGTGGCTTTAACTTAACTAACTGGTCACTTGTGACTGTGCTAGCAATGTTAAGCAGCTGTGCGCAAACTGATGACACTCACGTTTAACTTAGTACATCAACTAGGAGCTTTATTTTCGCTCAGTACAAAAGTTCAAAAGTGAACAAATATACATAAAAGTAAGCCAATAACGCGACGTTTCGGTTCGCATGAACCTTCTTCAGGCTGGCTTACTAGAAGAATGAATACAGCATAACAAAATCTCAGTTATGTTCTGTGTGTACACTGCGCAAGTCCAAATTCAAACTTTGCGGGTCTCCTCGACCAATGAGAAGAGCATCTGCTCCATGAGTCAGAGGTCCCTTTAAAGTTTAAATTGATTGGATGCTTACTTGTTTGCAGTGTTCAGGAGCATTTTGGCCCACCGTAATTTGTGAAGAGGAATACAGTTTTCACAAAACATTACTCTCCATATGAGAGTTAAATAAAAATCATCACAAACAAAATGGCGTTGATGATATATACAATCAAACAATATGTACACCGGATGACAGTAATCTGTGTATAGAAATATACAGTTTCCACATAAAGTCTTTCTCCATATGAGAGTTAAAAGAACAGTATCACAATTCGAATTATGTTGATAATATGTACAGTTATTGAATATACACACATATATACAGTGCTTTGTGTAAGGACAGAGGGCTCCAGGAGTGGGTGGACAAGGGGCGCAGGCCGGTTAGGAGAGGGTAAGGTGGGGGCCCGATTGGGTCCCAATGCACAGGCCATCCTTGCTCCCGGCTCAAGGAACCATGTCCCCGATATGGTGCCCTGAAAAGGGATTGTTTTAGCATCCTGAGCATGAGGCCTCCAGATGGGGGAGGGAGGGGAGGAGGGAGGGAGGGAGAGCGAGAGAAAAGGGTGAGGGAGAGGGAGAACGGGGAGGGAGGGGGGGGGGGGGGGAAGGAGAGGAGGGTTTTTGGGGTCAAGGGTCAAACCAATATGGGGTTCAAGGTGGTTAGGGTCAGGATTGAATTCAGGGCTGGGCATCAAAGATGAGGTTAAATCCAGCGCAGGTTTCGAGCCGGTTAAGGTTAGGATAAAACCTCATGGTCAGGGTGCTTCAGCAAATATATACAGAGACCGGTGGAATGATGATAACAGCAATAATGATGATGAGTATAACAAGCATGGCAACAAGCATAGCAACAACAAGACACTAATAAACAACAATTATGTACACTGTGTGGATTTTATGTCCCTTTAAAAACTTTTTTCATTTAACCCCTTAGGGTGTACAGTGTCTAATTTGGCAATCCAGCCTCTTTCAGCCTTCCTCCTCTGCTGAGCTGTCCATCTGGGGTTTGCCTGTATCACTGTTGCTTTGACCGATTTCCAGCCGTGTGACAGGAAGTGTTTCACCAAATGTGTGTGTGTGTTCCTTTTCCTTAACACATTGTACCTGTGCTGGGTGAATCTGGTCAGAAGTGTGTTGCCTGTCTCACCAACATATTGGATGCCACATTGGCTGCAAGTAATCACATAAATACAGTTCCTGGAGCGTGGGGTACCGTTACATTGTGAGTGGAATACATTTCCATTTGAGAAGCTGCGCAGCCATGTTTGGTGCTTAAAAAATTGCCCCTGGTCTCTGAGTTTGGGCTCAGAGAGAGGTGAAAGTTTTGCCTTAATGAGGAAATCCCTCAGGTTTTTATTCCTCTTAAAGGCCGCTATCACCTTATGATCACCCAGTAATTGGGTTTTCTGGACAAGATCTTGAAAGTTGTTCTTAATCACTCTGATCAGTTTACATGTTGATGGGGCATATGTCACAATCACTGGTAGGATAGGGGTCAGATCAATAGGTTTGGTCTGTAGGAATGATTTAAAACATTTCCTAAGGAAAGAACGACAGTACCCCCTAGTGGCGAGAGCTGCAAATAGAATTTGGTCGCTGCTCTGAAATCACTCCGCTGGGTGCAGATTCTGTGGAATCGCAATAATTGGGACTTAATTAGACCAGCAAAGGTATGTTTCGGGTGGAAGCTTGTTTTATATAACAATGCATGCGTGTCCGTGGGTTTGAAAAACACTTTAATGTCCAATTTGTGGGTCTGTGAAAAATTTGGGCCTTTAAAGGTGGTTGTGTCCAAGAAGTCAATTGTAGAGTCGCTAATTGTGGATTTAAGTTTAATTGAGTCATTGTGATCATTCAGAGTGGTTAGAAACGTTTCAAAATCTTGTTCAGAATGAGGCCATACTCCCCAGATGTCATCAAGAAACCTGTAATAATACAGCGGTTTTTTATTACATTTTGCCAGGGCTGCAGTTTCCCATTCAGCCATGAATATGTTGGCGTATGCTGGGGCAAATTTCTTACCCATGGCTGTCCCTTTTATTTGTAAGAAGTAGTCCCCGTTGAACTCAAAGTCATTTCTTGTCAGATTGATTTCCAATAATTGCAATAATTCTTTTTCTGGCCTTTTCTTTTCTGGATATTTGTGGAAAATATTCCTAATGGAGTTCATTCCCTCCTTAATATCAATATTGGTATAAAGGCTGTCAATGTCAATCGAGAAAAGAAATGAGTTTGGGGGTACCTCTGCCTGTTTCACCTTCTCCACAAAGTCATATGTGTCTTTAATATAACTGTCATGCTTTGTGGACAAGGGGTTCAGGAAAAAGTCCAGATATTCTGCTGTGTGGTATGTTTCACTTTCACAATCAGATACAATGGGACGCCCGGGAGGCACCTGGAATGGTACAGACCACTTTGCCGGGTCTTTGTGGATTTTGGGAAGCAAATAAAACAGCCTTCCTCTTGGCTCAGAGGAGCCCAATAAATAGTTTTTCTGTTTCATATTAATGAATTTCTTTTGATAAAGATTATTAATTATTTTCTCCACAATAGGCAGTGTGTCCAAATAGATGGGTTTCTTCAATTTTGAGTAGTATGTTGTATCATTTAGTTGTCTGTAGCCCTCCTGTAAATATTGATCTCTGTCCAGGATGACCACAGCACTTCCTTTGTCTGCCGGTTTTATAATTATTTGTTTATTTTCTCTTAGTTCTTTTAGAGCTTTGGTTTCTTCTCCCTTTAAGTTAGGTTTGATGCGGTCAATGTGGAAATGATTATCAAAATATTCATAATCAGCTTTCACCAAGGTGGACACCTCATGTGGAAGCTGACCCAAGGGAGGAGACCAATTAGATTTGGGAGTGAAGGGTTGGATTTCTGTGTCAGATTTATCTCCATAATGTATAGCCAATTTGACCCTTCTGTGATATTGTTGAATGTCGTATCTACATTGTAATAGGAAATTTTTATTGTGGCCCTTTGTGGGAATAAAATTAAGGCCCCTACTTAAAAGGGTCCGCTGAGCAGTGGAAGGCTGAAAGTGTTTAGATAAATTGATGACACTGTTGCAATTGACATCACTTACCCCCTCCCTGTTAGCTGGGTTCACGGGGATACAACATTTACATAGTTGCTCCAATGCTCCAACATACACATCGCTGTCTTATCAGTCCAATGGATATTGTCCTTTTCTGTGTGGAACATTGAATCAGGAAGAGTGGGTATGTGTTCGTCCAGACCTGCAATAAAAGTGTTCAAATGTAGCAGTGTTTCCTGCTCATTCCGGGGCAGAGTTGAGGAAAAGTTAATAGCTGGAATGTAGATGTCGGCCTCAGGAAATCTTTCCTGGGCTGTCTGCAGTGCCTTTTTCAGCTCTGTGACCGGTGTGTCTTTGTCTCTTTGTGACCTATTGTTTAGGCCAAAAGATAACACCAGTGTTTCCAAATCTTCGTCGCAGGTCGCTTTTTCCAAAAGGGCTTGTGCGTGGCACCATTTCGCCCCGGGAAAACTGTCAATTTGTATTCCTGGTGCTGAAAAGGATGGGAGTTTACACACATTTGAGTCACCCATGATGAGTGATGTTTCTCTGATGTGAAGACTCCAGTCTTCCAGTTTCTTCTGCGTGTTCGGGTGTCTTGTTGGAGGGTGCGTTTGCTGAATGGGTGTACCTGGTGAAGAGGGAGGAGACAAGGAGGATTCCTCAATTCTCCTCGTTTGGAGGCGGGTCTGCACGCAGGATTTCAGTTTATCCTGAGTGGTGCGTGGCAGGCTGGAGCGTGAAGCTGTCGGGGATTTGGGCGCTGTTCTTCTGCCTCCCTTGGATTTGGTGGGGGTGGATTCCCCCTGTGTGAGGTCCATTACCTCGATCTCCATGTTCTCAGAAGGCTGTGGAGGCTGAGTGGGTGGAGGTGACTTCTCCCCAGTGGGGGTCACGTGGAGAGCGTCGAGGACCCTTCTCACTCTCTGGTCTTTAGATGACATTGGTTCAGGCTCTGGTTCAGGAGGATCTTCCTGAGGGGTGGTGGTGGGCCTCAGGTCACCGTTCTCCTCCACCAGTCCCTCTGTGAGGGGTGACCAGTCACCTCTGATGGGGTCAGTCATGGTCGTCGCTGTCACCATGGTTACAGCGCTCGCTACAGGCGGAGCATGGATCTGCGCAGTAACTTTAATGGCCCGGCTGGTGCTGGGCTGTGGTGTGGCAGGTCGCGTGTGGGAGGAGGCTGGCTGCAACACCTCCACCGGAGGTTCGACAGGGTCGGGTTGTATCAGGTCCTCCCTCGCCTCTGGTTGTCGTCTCGGCTTGCCGGCTGTATGGTCCCGCTCTGCCGATCTGGTGTCTGCCAGCCTAGCTACGATGACTGCCTCGGTCTGTTCTAGCGACTCAGGCTGGAGGCGGCGGCCCAGGTTGCGTTTGGCCCAGGATGTCGCCACTTCAAAGGGTCCCCTCCAGTCCTGCTTAGGGAACTCAAAAAGGCTTTTTAATTCCTCCTCCATCGCCTCAGAATAATGTTCACGGAGGATTGAAACAGTGTTGTGCGCCCAGTTTTGAGCATTACCCTCAATCAGCGCCTGTGTCCGTTCATTTGGGACGGCCGGCTTAACAACAGTCATCAAGTTCTGGGCTATTTTATTCAAAGAGGGCGGGTATGCATCCCTTGAGACATTTTTAAGGTGGTGGACTGATTTAATGAGTCTATGAATAATACGCACTTTGATAGAAAAGTCTGGGTCATCAGACGGTATTTTGTTCGTGGGAGGCTCAGATCGCTCGGATCTGGCGTGTTTCACATACCGTCTATTCTGGGCTGGTCTCTGTTCAAAACGCCGCTCTCGGTGACGGGCAGTATGGTGGTCCGCAGTCGTTCGCCATCTCTGCTGGTTTGGCTGCCATGTGTGCGGGATTTCTCTCACCTCCCGGTGGTCCCGTCCTCTCACTACCGATGCGTAGGTCCGGCGCCCATTGCGGGACGGGTAGCTGGTCCGTCGGGGTGACCTCCGGTCGCTCGTGAAGTAGCGATCTCCCCGTGTGTCCTGGGCTCGCCCCCGTTCAAACCGCTGCTCTCGTTCAGTCCGATCTCTGTGTTGGGCAGCATAGCGATCCTCAGTCGGCCGTTCTCTCCGCTGGTTGTGCTGCCATACGTGCGGGATTTCTCTCTCATCCCGGTAGTCACGTCCTCTCACCACCGATGCGTAGGTCCGGCGTCTGTTGCGGGACGGGTAGCTGGTACGCCGGGGTGATCTCCGGTCGCTCGCAAAGCCGCGATCTCCTCTCCGGTTTCCACGTCGTCGGACGGTGGTCCACCGGTCCTCTGCTGTAAACGTGGGCATGTTTGCGGTCTCACTCGTGGCTTTAACTTAACTAACTGGTCACTTGTGACTGTGCTAGCAATGTTAAGCAGCTGTGCGCAAACTGATGACACTCACGTTTAACTTAGTACATCAACTAGGAGCTTTATTTTCGCTCAGTACAAAAGTTCAAAAGTGAACAAATATACATAAAAGTAAGCCAATAACGCGACGTTTCGGTTCGCATGAACCTTCTTCAGGCTGGCTTACTAGAAGAATGAATACAGCATAACAAAATCTCAGTTATGTTCTGTGTGTACACTGCGCAAGTCCAAATTCAAACTTTGCGGGTCTCCTCGACCAATGAGAAGAGCATCTGCTCCATGAGTCAGAGGTCCCTTTAAAGTTTAAATTGATTGGATGCTTACTTGTTTGCAGTGTTCAGGAGCATTTTGGCCCACCGTAATTTGTGAAGAGGAATACAGTTTTCACAAAACATTACTCTCCATATGAGAGTTAAATAAAAATCATCACAAACAAAATGGCGTTGATGATATATACAATCAAACAATATGTACACCGGATGACAGTAATCTGTGTATAGAAATATACAGTTTCCACATAAAGTCTTTCTCCATATGAGAGTTAAAAGAACAGTATCACAATTCGAATTATGTTGATAATATGTACAGTTATTGAATATACACACATATATACAGTGCTTTGTGTAAGGACAGAGGGCTCCAGGAGTGGGTGGACAAGGGGCGCAGGCCGGTTAGGAGAGGGTAAGGTGGGGGCCCGATTGGGTCCCAATGCACAGGCCATCCTTGCTCCCGGCTCAAGGAACCATGTCCCCGATTTGGTGCCCTGAAAAGGGATTGTTTTAGCATCCTGAGCATGAGGCCTCCAGATGGGGAGGGAGGGGAGGAGGGAGGGAGGGAGAGCGAGAGAAAAGGGTGAGGGAGAGGGAGAACGGGGAGGGAGGAGGGGGGGGGGGGAAGGAGAGGAGGGTTTTTGGGGTCAAGGGTCAAACCAATATGGGGTTCAAGGTGGTTAGGGTCAGGATTGAATTCAGGGCTGGGCATCAAAGATGAGGTTAAATCCAGCGCAGGTTTCGAGCCGGTTAAGGTTAGGATAAAACCTCATGGTCAGGGTGCTTCAGCAAATATATACAGAGACCGGTGGAATGATGATAACAGCAATAATGATGATGAGTATAACAAGCATGGCAACAAGCATAGCAACAACAAGACACTAATAAACAACAATTATGTACACTGTGTGGATTTTATGTCCCTTTAAAAACTTTTTTCATTTAACCCCTTAGGGTGTACAGTGTCTAATTTGGCAATCCAGCCTCTTTCAGCCTTCCTCCTCTGCTGAGCTGTCCATCTGGGGTTTGCCTGTATCACTGTTGCTTTGACCGATTTCCAGCCGTGTGACAGGAAGTGTTTCACCAAATGTGTGTGTGTGTTCCTTTTCCTTAACACATTGTACCTGTGCTGGGTGAATCTGGTCAGAAGTGTGTTGCCTGTCTCACCAACATATTGGATGCCACATTGGCTGCAAGTAATCACATAAATACAGTTCCTGGAGCGTGGGGTACCGTTACATTGTGAGTGGAATACATTTCCATTTGAGAAGCTGCGCAGCCATGTTTGGTGCTTAAAAAATTGCCCCTGGTCTCTGAGTTTGGGCTCAGAGAGAGGTGAAAGTTTTGCCTTAATGAGGAAATCCCTCAGGTTTTTATTCCTCTTAAAGGCCGCTATCACCTTATGATCACCCAGTAATTGGGTTTTCTGGACAAGATCTTGAAAGTTGTTCTTAATCACTCTGATCAGTTTACATGTTGATGGGGCATATGTCACAATCACTGGTAGGATAGGGGTCAGATCAATAGGTTTGGTCTGTAGGAATGATTTAAAACATTTCCTAAGGAAAGAACGACAGTACCCCCTAGTGGCGAGAGCTGCAAATAGAATTTTGGTCGCTGCTCTGAAATCACTCCGCTGGGTGCAGATTCTGTGGAATCGCAATAATTGGGACTTAATTAGACCAGCAAAGGTATGTTTCGGGTGGAAGCTTGTTTTATATAACAATGCATGCGTGTCCGTGGGTTTGAAAAACACTTTAATGTCCAATTTGTGGGTCTGTGAAAAATTTGGGCCTTTAAAGGTGGTTGTGTCCAAGAAGTCAATTGTAGAGTCGCTAATTGTGGATTTAAGTTTAATTGAGTCATTGTGATCATTCAGAGTGGTTAGAAACGTTTCAAAATCTTGTTCAGAATGAGGCCATACTCCCCAGATGTCATCAAGAAACCTGTAATAATACAGCGGTTTTTTATTACATTTTGCCAGGGCTGCAGTTTCCCATTCAGCCATGAATATGTTGGCGTATGCTGGGGCAAATTTCTTACCCATGGCTGTCCCTTTTATTTGTAAGAAGTAGTCCCCGTTGAACTCAAAGTCATTTCTTGTCAGATTGATTTCCAATAATTGCAATAATTCTTTTTCTGGCCTTTTCTTTTCTGGATATTTGTGGAAAATATTCCTAATGGAGTTCATTCCCTCCTTAATATCAATATTGGTATAAAGGCTGTCAATGTCAATCGAGAAAAGAAATGAGTTTGGGGGTACCTCTGCCTGTTTCACCTTCTCCACAAAGTCATATGTGTCTTTAATATAACTGTCATGCTTTGTGGACAAGGGGTTCAGGAAAAAGTCCAGATATTCTGCTGTGTGGTATGTTTCACTTTCACAATCAGATACAATGGGACGCCCGGGAGGCACCTGGAATGGTACAGACCACTTTGCCGGGTCTTTGTGGATTTTGGGAAGCAAATAAAACAGCCTTCCTCTTGGCTCAGAGGAGCCCAATAAATAGTTTTTCTGTTTCATATTAATGAATTTCTTTTGATAAAGATTATTAATTATTTTCTCCACAATAGGCAGTGTGTCCAAATAGATGGGTTTCTTCAATTTTGAGTAGTATGTTGTATCATTTAGTTGTCTGTAGCCCTCCTGTAAATATTGATCTCTGTCCAGGATGACCACAGCACTTCCTTTGTCTGCCGGTTTTATAATTATTTGTTTATTTTCTCTTAGTTCTTTTAGAGCTTTGGTTTCTTCTCCCTTTAAGTTAGGTTTGATGCGGTCAATGTGGAAATGATTATCAAAATATTCATAATCAGCTTTCACCAAGGTGGACACCTCATGTGGAAGCTGACCCAAGGGAGGAGACCAATTAGATTTGGGAGTGAAGGGTTGGATTTCTGTGTCAGATTTATCTCCATAATGTATAGCCAATTTGACCCTTCTGTGATATTGTTGAATGTCGTATCTACATTGTAATAGGAAATTTTTATTGTGGCCCTTTGTGGGAATAAAATTAAGGCCCCTACTTAAAAGGGTCCGCTGAGCAGTGGAAGGCTGAAAGTGTTTAGATAAATTGATGACACTGTTGCAATTGACATCACTTACCCCCTCCCTGTTAGCTGGGTTCACGGGGATACAACATTTACATAGTTGCTCCAATGCTCCAACATACACATCGCTGTCTTATCAGTCCAATGGATATTGTCCTTTTCTGTGTGGAACATTGAATCAGGAAGAGTGGGTATGTGTTCGTCCAGACCTGCAATAAAAGTGTTCAAATGTAGCAGTGTTTCCTGCTCATTCCGGGGCAGAGTTGAGGAAAAGTTAATAGCTGGAATGTAGATGTCGGCCTCAGGAAATCTTTCCTGGGCTGTCTGCAGTGCCTTTTTCAGCTCTGTGACCGGTGTGTCTTTGTCTCTTTGTGACCTATTGTTTAGGCCAAAAGATAACACCAGTGTTTCCAAATCTTCGTCGCAGGTCGCTTTTTCCAAAAGGGCTTGTGCGTGGCACCATTTCGCCCCGGGAAAACTGTCAATTTGTATTCCTGGTGCTGAAAAGGATGGGAGTTTACACACATTTGAGTCACCCATGATGAGTGATGTTTCTCTGATGTGAAGACTCCAGTCTTCCAGTTTCTTCTGCGTGTTCGGGTGTCTTGTTGGAGGGTGCGTTTGCTGAATGGGTGTACCTGGTGAAGAGGGAGGAGACAAGGAGGATTCCTCAATTCTCCTCGTTTGGAGGCGGGTCTGCACGCAGGATTTCAGTTTATCCTGAGTGGTGCGTGGCAGGCTGGAGCGTGAAGCTGTCGGGGATTTGGGCGCTGTTCTTCTGCCTCCCTTGGATTTGGTGGGGGTGGATTCCCCCTGTGTGAGGTCCATTACCTCGATCTCCATGTTCTCAGAAGGCTGTGGAGGCTGAGTGGGTGGAGGTGACTTCTCCCCAGTGGGGGTCACGTGGAGAGCGTCGAGGACCCTTCTCACTCTCTGGTCTTTAGATGACATTGGTTCAGGCTCTGGTTCAGGAGGATCTTCCTGAGGGGTGGTGGTGGGCCTCAGGTCACCGTTCTCCTCCACCAGTCCCTCTGTGAGGGGTGACCAGTCACCTCTGATGGGGTCAGTCATGGTCGTCGCTGTCACCATGGTTACAGCGCTCGCTACAGGCGGAGCATGGATCTGCGCAGTAACTTTAATGGCCCGGCTGGTGCTGGGCTGTGGTGTGGCAGGTCGCGTGTGGGAGGAGGCTGGCTGCAACACCTCCACCGGAGGTTCGACAGGGTCGGGTTGTATCAGGTCCTCCCTCGCCTCTGGTTGTCGTCTCGGCTTGCCGGCTGTATGGTCCCGCTCTGCCGATCTGGTGTCTGCCAGCCTAGCTACGATGACTGCCTCGGTCTGTTCTAGCGACTCAGGCTGGAGGCGGCGGCCCAGGTTGCGTTTGGCCCAGGATGTCGCCACTTCAAAGGGTCCCCTCCAGTCCTGCTTAGGGAACTCAAAAAGGCTTTTTAATTCCTCCTCCATCGCCTCAGAATAATGTTCACGGAGGATTGAAACAGTGTTGTGCGCCCAGTTTTGAGCATTACCCTCAATCAGCGCCTGTGTCCGTTCATTTGGGACGGCCGGCTTAACAACAGTCATCAAGTTCTGGGCTATTTTATTCAAAGAGGGCGGGTATGCATCCCTTGAGACATTTTTAAGGTGGTGGACTGATTTAATGAGTCTATGAATAATACGCACTTTGATAGAAAAGTCTGGGTCATCAGACGGTATTTTGTTCGTGGGAGGCTCAGATCGCTCGGATCTGGCGTGTTTCACATACCGTCTATTCTGGGCTGGTCTCTGTTCAAAACGCCGCTCTCGGTGACGGGCAGTATGGTGGTCCGCAGTCGTTCGCCATCTCTGCTGGTTTGGCTGCCATGTGTGCGGGATTTCTCTCACCTCCCGGTGGTCCCGTCCTCTCACTACCGATGCGTAGGTCCGGCGCCCATTGCGGGACGGGTAGCTGGTCCGTCGGGGTGACCTCCGGTCGCTCGTGAAGTAGCGATCTCCCCGTGTGTCCTGGGCTCGCCCCCGTTCAAACCGCTGCTCTCGTTCAGTCCGATCTCTGTGTTGGGCAGCATAGCGATCCTCAGTCGGCCGTTCTCTCCGCTGGTTGTGCTGCCATACGTGCGGGATTTCTCTCTCATCCCGGTAGTCACGTCCTCTCACCACCGATGCGTAGGTCCGGCGTCTGTTG
Organism: Aulonocara sp. 'chitande type north' Nkhata Bay; assembly: GCF_057382095.1. NCBI lineage: Eukaryota > Metazoa > Chordata > Actinopteri > Cichliformes > Cichlidae > Aulonocara > Aulonocara sp. 'chitande type north' Nkhata Bay. The sequence continues at coordinate 461,333 of NW_028234342.1, read as the reverse complement.
CGGGACGGGTAGCTGGTACGCCGGGGTGATCTCCGGTCGCTCGCAAAGCCGCGATCTCCTCTCCGGTTTCCACGTCGTCGGACGGTGGTCCACCGGTCCTCTGCTGTAAACGTGGGCATGTTTGCGGTCTCACTCGTGGCTTTAACTTAACTAACTGGTCACTTGTGACTGTGCTAGCAATGTTAAGCAGCTGTGCGCAAACTGATGACACTCACGTTTAACTTAGTACATCAACTAGGAGCTTTATTTTCGCTCAGTACAAAAGTTCAAAAGTGAACAAATATACATAAAAGTAAGCCAATAACGCGACGTTTCGGTTCGCATGAACCTTCTTCAGGCTGGCTTACTAGAAGAATGAATACAGCATAACAAAATCTCAGTTATGTTCTGTGTGTACACTGCGCAAGTCCAAATTCAAACTTTGCGGGTCTCCTCGACCAATGAGAAGAGCATCTGCTCCATGAGTCAGAGGTCCCTTTAAAGTTTAAATTGATTGGATGCTTACTTGTTTGCAGTGTTCAGGAGCATTTTGGCCCACCGTAATTTGTGAAGAGGAATACAGTTTTCACAAAACATTACTCTCCATATGAGAGTTAAATAAAAATCATCACAAACAAAATGGCGTTGATGATATATACAATCAAACAATATGTACACCGGATGACAGTAATCTGTGTATAGAAATATACAGTTTCCACATAAAGTCTTTCTCCATATGAGAGTTAAAAGAACAGTATCACAATTCGAATTATGTTGATAATATGTACAGTTATTGAATATACACACATATATACAGTGCTTTGTGTAAGGACAGAGGGCTCCAGGAGTGGGTGGACAAGGGGCGCAGGCCGGTTAGGAGAGGGTAAGGTGGGGGCCCGATTGGGTCCCAATGCACAGGCCATCCTTGCTCCCGGCTCAAGGAACCATGTCCCCGATTTGGTGCCCTGAAAAGGGATTGTTTTAGCATCCTGAGCATGAGGCCTCCAGATGGGGAGGGAGGGGAGGAGGGAGGGAGGGAGAGCGAGAGAAAAGGGTGAGGGAGAGGGAGAACGGGGAGGGAGGGGGGGGGGGGGGAAGGAGAGGAGGGTTTTTGGGGTCAAGGGTCAAACCAATATGGGGTTCAAGGTGGTTAGGGTCAGGATTGAATTCAGGGCTGGGCATCAAAGATGAGGTTAAATCCAGCGCAGGTTTCGAGCCGGTTAAGGTTAGGATAAAACCTCATGGTCAGGGTGCTTCAGCAAATATATACAGAGACCGGTGGAATGATGATAACAGCAATAATGATGATGAGTATAACAAGCATGGCAACAAGCATAGCAACAACAAGACACTAATAAACAACAATTATGTACACTGTGTGGATTTTATGTCCCTTTAAAAACTTTTTTCATTTAACCCCTTAGGGTGTACAGTGTCTAATTTGGCAATCCAGCCTCTTTCAGCCTTCCTCCTCTGCTGAGCTGTCCATCTGGGGTTTGCCTGTATCACTGTTGCTTTGACCGATTTCCAGCCGTGTGACAGGAAGTGTTTCACCAAATGTGTGTGTGTGTTCCTTTTCCTTAACACATTGTACCTGTGCTGGGTGAATCTGGTCAGAAGTGTGTTGCCTGTCTCACCAACATATTGGATGCCACATTGGCTGCAAGTAATCACATAAATACAGTTCCTGGAGCGTGGGGTACCGTTACATTGTGAGTGGAATACATTTCCATTTGAGAAGCTGCGCAGCCATGTTTGGTGCTTAAAAAATTGCCCCTGGTCTCTGAGTTTGGGCTCAGAGAGAGGTGAAAGTTTTGCCTTAATGAGGAAATCCCTCAGGTTTTTATTCCTCTTAAAGGCCGCTATCACCTTATGATCACCCAGTAATTGGGTTTTCTGGACAAGATCTTGAAAGTTGTTCTTAATCACTCTGATCAGTTTACATGTTGATGGGGCATATGTCACAATCACTGGTAGGATAGGGGTCAGATCAATAGGTTTGGTCTGTAGGAATGATTTAAAACATTTCCTAAGGAAAGAACGACAGTACCCCCTAGTGGCGAGAGCTGCAAATAGAATTTTGGTCGCTGCTCTGAAATCACTCCGCTGGGTGCAGATTCTGTGGAATCGCAATAATTGGGACTTAATTAGACCAGCAAAGGTATGTTTCGGGTGGAAGCTTGTTTTATATAACAATGCATGCGTGTCCGTGGGTTTGAAAAACACTTTAATGTCCAATTTGTGGGTCTGTGAAAAATTTGGGCCTTTAAAGGTGGTTGTGTCCAAGAAGTCAATTGTAGAGTCGCTAATTGTGGATTTAAGTTTAATTGAGTCATTGTGATCATTCAGAGTGGTTAGAAACGTTTCAAAATCTTGTTCAGAATGAGGCCATACTCCCCAGATGTCATCAAGAAACCTGTAATAATACAGCGGTTTTTTATTACATTTTGCCAGGGCTGCAGTTTCCCATTCAGCCATGAATATGTTGGCGTATGCTGGGGCAAATTTCTTACCCATGGCTGTCCCTTTTATTTGTAAGAAGTAGTCCCCGTTGAACTCAAAGTCATTTCTTGTCAGATTGATTTCCAATAATTGCAATAATTCTTTTTCTGGCCTTTTCTTTTCTGGATATTTGTGGAAAATATTCCTAATGGAGTTCATTCCCTCCTTAATATCAATATTGGTATAAAGGCTGTCAATGTCAATCGAGAAAAGAAATGAGTTTGGGGGTACCTCTGCCTGTTTCACCTTCTCCACAAAGTCATATGTGTCTTTAATATAACTGTCATGCTTTGTGGACAAGGGGTTCAGGAAAAAGTCCAGATATTCTGCTGTGTGGTATGTTTCACTTTCACAATCAGATACAATGGGACGCCCGGGAGGCACCTGGAATGGTACAGACCACTTTGCCGGGTCTTTGTGGATTTTGGGAAGCAAATAAAACAGCCTTCCTCTTGGCTCAGAGGAGCCCAATAAATAGTTTTTCTGTTTCATATTAATGAATTTCTTTTGATAAAGATTATTAATTATTTTCTCCACAATAGGCAGTGTGTCCAAATAGATGGGTTTCTTCAATTTTGAGTAGTATGTTGTATCATTTAGTTGTCTGTAGCCCTCCTGTAAATATTGATCTCTGTCCAGGATGACCACAGCACTTCCTTTGTCTGCCGGTTTTATAATTATTTGTTTATTTTCTCTTAGTTCTTTTAGAGCTTTGGTTTCTTCTCCCTTTAAGTTAGGTTTGATGCGGTCAATGTGGAAATGATTATCAAAATATTCATAATCAGCTTTCACCAAGGTGGACACCTCATGTGGAAGCTGACCCAAGGGAGGAGACCAATTAGATTTGGGAGTGAAGGGTTGGATTTCTGTGTCAGATTTATCTCCATAATGTATAGCCAATTTGACCCTTCTGTGATATTGTTGAATGTCGTATCTACATTGTAATAGGAAATTTTTATTGTGGCCCTTTGTGGGAATAAAATTAAGGCCCCTACTTAAAAGGGTCCGCTGAGCAGTGGAAGGCTGAAAGTGTTTAGATAAATTGATGACACTGTTGCAATTGACATCACTTACCCCCTCCCTGTTAGCTGGGTTCACGGGGATACAACATTTACATAGTTGCTCCAATGCTCCAACATACACATCGCTGTCTTATCAGTCCAATGGATATTGTCCTTTTCTGTGTGGAACATTGAATCAGGAAGAGTGGGTATGTGTTCGTCCAGACCTGCAATAAAAGTGTTCAAATGTAGCAGTGTTTCCTGCTCATTCCGGGGCAGAGTTGAGGAAAAGTTAATAGCTGGAATGTAGATGTCGGCCTCAGGAAATCTTTCCTGGGCTGTCTGCAGTGCCTTTTTCAGCTCTGTGACCGGTGTGTCTTTGTCTCTTTGTGACCTATTGTTTAGGCCAAAAGATAACACCAGTGTTTCCAAATCTTCGTCGCAGGTCGCTTTTTCCAAAAGGGCTTGTGCGTGGCACCATTTCGCCCCGGGAAAACTGTCAATTTGTATTCCTGGTGCTGAAAAGGATGGGAGTTTACACACATTTGAGTCACCCATGATGAGTGATGTTTCTCTGATGTGAAGACTCCAGTCTTCCAGTTTCTTCTGCGTGTTCGGGTGTCTTGTTGGAGGGTGCGTTTGCTGAATGGGTGTACCTGGTGAAGAGGGAGGAGACAAGGAGGATTCCTCAATTCTCCTCGTTTGGAGGCGGGTCTGCACGCAGGATTTCAGTTTATCCTGAGTGGTGCGTGGCAGGCTGGAGCGTGAAGCTGTCGGGGATTTGGGCGCTGTTCTTCTGCCTCCCTTGGATTTGGTGGGGGTGGATTCCCCCTGTGTGAGGTCCATTACCTCGATCTCCATGTTCTCAGAAGGCTGTGGAGGCTGAGTGGGTGGAGGTGACTTCTCCCCAGTGGGGGTCACGTGGAGAGCGTCGAGGACCCTTCTCACTCTCTGGTCTTTAGATGACATTGGTTCAGGCTCTGGTTCAGGAGGATCTTCCTGAGGGGTGGTGGTGGGCCTCAGGTCACCGTTCTCCTCCACCAGTCCCTCTGTGAGGGGTGACCAGTCACCTCTGATGGGGTCAGTCATGGTCGTCGCTGTCACCATGGTTACAGCGCTCGCTACAGGCGGAGCATGGATCTGCGCAGTAACTTTAATGGCCCGGCTGGTGCTGGGCTGTGGTGTGGCAGGTCGCGTGTGGGAGGAGGCTGGCTGCAACACCTCCACCGGAGGTTCGACAGGGTCGGGTTGTATCAGGTCCTCCCTCGCCTCTGGTTGTCGTCTCGGCTTGCCGGCTGTATGGTCCCGCTCTGCCGATCTGGTGTCTGCCAGCCTAGCTACGATGACTGCCTCGGTCTGTTCTAGCGACTCAGGCTGGAGGCGGCGGCCCAGGTTGCGTTTGGCCCAGGATGTCGCCACTTCAAAGGGTCCCCTCCAGTCCTGCTTAGGGAACTCAAAAAGGCTTTTTAATTCCTCCTCCATCGCCTCAGAATAATGTTCACGGAGGATTGAAACAGTGTTGTGCGCCCAGTTTTGAGCATTACCCTCAATCAGCGCCTGTGTCCGTTCATTTGGGACGGCCGGCTTAACAACAGTCATCAAGTTCTGGGCTATTTTATTCAAAGAGGGCGGGTATGCATCCCTTGAGACATTTTTAAGGTGGTGGACTGATTTAATGAGTCTATGAATAATACGCACTTTGATAGAAAAGTCTGGGTCATCAGACGGTATTTTGTTCGTGGGAGGCTCAGATCGCTCGGATCTGGCGTGTTTCACATACCGTCTATTCTGGGCTGGTCTCTGTTCAAAACGCCGCTCTCGGTGACGGGCAGTATGGTGGTCCGCAGTCGTTCGCCATCTCTGCTGGTTTGGCTGCCATGTGTGCGGGATTTCTCTCACCTCCCGGTGGTCCCGTCCTCTCACTACCGATGCGTAGGTCCGGCGCCCATTGCGGGACGGGTAGCTGGTCCGTCGGGGTGACCTCCGGTCGCTCGTGAAGTAGCGATCTCCCCGTGTGTCCTGGGCTCGCCCCCGTTCAAACCGCTGCTCTCGTTCAGTCCGATCTCTGTGTTGGGCAGCATAGCGATCCTCAGTCGGCCGTTCTCTCCGCTGGTTGTGCTGCCATACGTGCGGGATTTCTCTCTCATCCCGGTAGTCACGTCCTCTCACCACCGATGCGTAGGTCCGGCGTCTGTTGCGGGACGGGTAGCTGGTACGCCGGGGTGATCTCCGGTCGCTCGCAAAGCCGCGATCTCCTCTCCGGTTTCCACGTCGTCGGACGGTGGTCCACCGGTCCTCTGCTGTAAACGTGGGCATGTTTGCGGTCTCACTCGTGGCTTTAACTTAACTAACTGGTCACTTGTGACTGTGCTAGCAATGTTAAGCAGCTGTGCGCAAACTGATGACACTCACGTTTAACTTAGTACATCAACTAGGAGCTTTATTTTCGCTCAGTACAAAAGTTCAAAAGTGAACAAATATACATAAAAGTAAGCCAATAACGCGACGTTTCGGTTCGCATGAACCTTCTTCAGGCTGGCTTACTAGAAGAATGAATACAGCATAACAAAATCTCAGTTATGTTCTGTGTGTACACTGCGCAAGTCCAAATTCAAACTTTGCGGGTCTCCTCGACCAATGAGAAGAGCATCTGCTCCATGAGTCAGAGGTCCCTTTAAAGTTTAAATTGATTGGATGCTTACTTGTTTGCAGTGTTCAGGAGCATTTTGGCCCACCGTAATTTGTGAAGAGGAATACAGTTTTCACAAAACATTACTCTCCATATGAGAGTTAAATAAAAATCATCACAAACAAAATGGCGTTGATGATATATACAATCAAACAATATGTACACCGGATGACAGTAATCTGTGTATAGAAATATACAGTTTCCACATAAAGTCTTTCTCCATATGAGAGTTAAAAGAACAGTATCACAATTCGAATTATGTTGATAATATGTACAGTTATTGAATATACACACATATATACAGTGCTTTGTGTAAGGACAGAGGGCTCCAGGAGTGGGTGGACAAGGGGCGCAGGCCGGTTAGGAGAGGGTAAGGTGGGGGCCCGATTGGGTCCCAATGCACAGGCCATCCTTGCTCCCGGCTCAAGGAACCATGTCCCCGATTTGGTGCCCTGAAAAGGGATTGTTTTAGCATCCTGAGCATGAGGCCTCCAGATGGGGAGGGAGGGGAGGAGGGAGGGAGGGAGAGCGAGAGAAAAGGGTGAGGGAGAGGGAGAACGGGGAGGGAGGGGGGGGGGGGGGAAGGAGAGGAGGGTTTTTGGGGTCAAGGGTCAAACCAATATGGGGTTCAAGGTGGTTAGGGTCAGGATTGAATTCAGGGCTGGGCATCAAAGATGAGGTTAAATCCAGCGCAGGTTTCGAGCCGGTTAAGGTTAGGATAAAACCTCATGGTCAGGGTGCTTCAGCAAATATATACAGAGACCGGTGGAATGATGATAACAGCAATAATGATGATGAGTATAACAAGCATGGCAACAAGCATAGCAACAACAAGACACTAATAAACAACAATTATGTACACTGTGTGGATTTTATGTCCCTTTAAAAACTTTTTTCATTTAACCCCTTAGGGTGTACAGTGTCTAATTTGGCAATCCAGCCTCTTTCAGCCTTCCTCCTCTGCTGAGCTGTCCATCTGGGGTTTGCCTGTATCACTGTTGCTTTGACCGATTTCCAGCCGTGTGACAGGAAGTGTTTCACCAAATGTGTGTGTGTGTTCCTTTTCCTTAACACATTGTACCTGTGCTGGGTGAATCTGGTCAGAAGTGTGTTGCCTGTCTCACCAACATATTGGATGCCACATTGGCTGCAAGTAATCACATAAATACAGTTCCTGGAGCGTGGGGTACCGTTACATTGTGAGTGGAATACATTTCCATTTGAGAAGCTGCGCAGCCATGTTTGGTGCTTAAAAAATTGCCCCTGGTCTCTGAGTTTGGGCTCAGAGAGAGGTGAAAGTTTTGCCTTAATGAGGAAATCCCTCAGGTTTTTATTCCTCTTAAAGGCCGCTATCACCTTATGATCACCCAGTAATTGGGTTTTCTGGACAAGATCTTGAAAGTTGTTCTTAATCACTCTGATCAGTTTACATGTTGATGGGGCATATGTCACAATCACTGGTAGGATAGGGGTCAGATCAATAGGTTTGGTCTGTAGGAATGATTTAAAACATTTCCTAAGGAAAGAACGACAGTACCCCCTAGTGGCGAGAGCTGCAAATAGAATTTTGGTCGCTGCTCTGAAATCACTCCGCTGGGTGCAGATTCTGTGGAATCGCAATAATTGGGACTTAATTAGACCAGCAAAGGTATGTTTCGGGTGGAAGCTTGTTTTATATAACAATGCATGCGTGTCCGTGGGTTTGAAAAACACTTTAATGTCCAATTTGTGGGTCTGTGAAAAATTTGGGCCTTTAAAGGTGGTTGTGTCCAAGAAGTCAATTGTAGAGTCGCTAATTGTGGATTTAAGTTTAATTGAGTCATTGTGATCATTCAGAGTGGTTAGAAACGTTTCAAAATCTTGTTCAGAATGAGGCCATACTCCCCAGATGTCATCAAGAAACCTGTAATAATACAGCGGTTTTTTATTACATTTTGCCAGGGCTGCAGTTTCCCATTCAGCCATGAATATGTTGGCGTATGCTGGGGCAAATTTCTTACCCATGGCTGTCCCTTTTATTTGTAAGAAGTAGTCCCCGTTGAACTCAAAGTCATTTCTTGTCAGATTGATTTCCAATAATTGCAATAATTCTTTTTCTGGCCTTTTCTTTTCTGGATATTTGTGGAAAATATTCCTAATGGAGTTCATTCCCTCCTTAATATCAATATTGGTATAAAGGCTGTCAATGTCAATCGAGAAAAGAAATGAGTTTGGGGGTACCTCTGCCTGTTTCACCTTCTCCACAAAGTCATATGTGTCTTTAATATAACTGTCATGCTTTGTGGACAAGGGGTTCAGGAAAAAGTCCAGATATTCTGCTGTGTGGTATGTTTCACTTTCACAATCAGATACAATGGGACGCCCGGGAGGCACCTGGAATGGTACAGACCACTTTGCCGGGTCTTTGTGGATTTTGGGAAGCAAATAAAACAGCCTTCCTCTTGGCTCAGAGGAGCCCAATAAATAGTTTTTCTGTTTCATATTAATGAATTTCTTTTGATAAAGATTATTAATTATTTTCTCCACAATAGGCAGTGTGTCCAAATAGATGGGTTTCTTCAATTTTGAGTAGTATGTTGTATCATTTAGTTGTCTGTAGCCCTCCTGTAAATATTGATCTCTGTCCAGGATGACCACAGCACTTCCTTTGTCTGCCGGTTTTATAATTATTTGTTTATTTTCTCTTAGTTCTTTTAGAGCTTTGGTTTCTTCTCCCTTTAAGTTAGGTTTGATGCGGTCAATGTGGAAATGATTATCAAAATATTCATAATCAGCTTTCACCAAGGTGGACACCTCATGTGGAAGCTGACCCAAGGGAGGAGACCAATTAGATTTGGGAGTGAAGGGTTGGATTTCTGTGTCAGATTTATCTCCATAATGTATAGCCAATTTGACCCTTCTGTGATATTGTTGAATGTCGTATCTACATTGTAATAGGAAATTTTTATTGTGGCCCTTTGTGGGAATAAAATTAAGGCCCCTACTTAAAAGGGTCCGCTGAGCAGTGGAAGGCTGAAAGTGTTTAGATAAATTGATGACACTGTTGCAATTGACATCACTTACCCCCTCCCTGTTAGCTGGGTTCACGGGGATACAACATTTACATAGTTGCTCCAATGCTCCAACATACACATCGCTGTCTTATCAGTCCAATGGATATTGTCCTTTTCTGTGTGGAACATTGAATCAGGAAGAGTGGGTATGTGTTCGTCCAGACCTGCAATAAAAGTGTTCAAATGTAGCAGTGTTTCCTGCTCATTCCGGGGCAGAGTTGAGGAAAAGTTAATAGCTGGAATGTAGATGTCGGCCTCAGGAAATCTTTCCTGGGCTGTCTGCAGTGCCTTTTTCAGCTCTGTGACCGGTGTGTCTTTGTCTCTTTGTGACCTATTGTTTAGGCCAAAAGATAACACCAGTGTTTCCAAATCTTCGTCGCAGGTCGCTTTTTCCAAAAGGGCTTGTGCGTGGCACCATTTCGCCCCGGGAAAACTGTCAATTTGTATTCCTGGTGCTGAAAAGGATGGGAGTTTACACACATTTGAGTCACCCATGATGAGTGATGTTTCTCTGATGTGAAGACTCCAGTCTTCCAGTTTCTTCTGCGTGTTCGGGTGTCTTGTTGGAGGGTGCGTTTGCTGAATGGGTGTACCTGGTGAAGAGGGAGGAGACAAGGAGGATTCCTCAATTCTCCTCGTTTGGAGGCGGGTCTGCACGCAGGATTTCAGTTTATCCTGAGTGGTGCGTGGCAGGCTGGAGCGTGAAGCTGTCGGGGATTTGGGCGCTGTTCTTCTGCCTCCCTTGGATTTGGTGGGGGTGGATTCCCCCTGTGTGAGGTCCATTACCTCGATCTCCATGTTCTCAGAAGGCTGTGGAGGCTGAGTGGGTGGAGGTGACTTCTCCCCAGTGGGGGTCACGTGGAGAGCGTCGAGGACCCTTCTCACTCTCTGGTCTTTAGATGACATTGGTTCAGGCTCTGGTTCAGGAGGATCTTCCTGAGGGGTGGTGGTGGGCCTCAGGTCACCGTTCTCCTCCACCAGTCCCTCTGTGAGGGGTGACCAGTCACCTCTGATGGGGTCAGTCATGGTCGTCGCTGTCACCATGGTTACAGCGCTCGCTACAGGCGGAGCATGGATCTGCGCAGTAACTTTAATGGCCCGGCTGGTGCTGGGCTGTGGTGTGGCAGGTCGCGTGTGGGAGGAGGCTGGCTGCAACACCTCCACCGGAGGTTCGACAGGGTCGGGTTGTATCAGGTCCTCCCTCGCCTCTGGTTGTCGTCTCGGCTTGCCGGCTGTATGGTCCCGCTCTGCCGATCTGGTGTCTGCCAGCCTAGCTACGATGACTGCCTCGGTCTGTTCTAGCGACTCAGGCTGGAGGCGGCGGCCCAGGTTGCGTTTGGCCCAGGATGTCGCCACTTCAAAGGGTCCCCTCCAGTCCTGCTTAGGGAACTCAAAAAGGCTTTTTAATTCCTCCTCCATCGCCTCAGAATAATGTTCACGGAGGATTGAAACAGTGTTGTGCGCCCAGTTTTGAGCATTACCCTCAATCAGCGCCTGTGTCCGTTCATTTGGGACGGCCGGCTTAACAACAGTCATCAAGTTCTGGGCTATTTTATTCAAAGAGGGCGGGTATGCATCCCTTGAGACATTTTTAAGGTGGTGGACTGATTTAATGAGTCTATGAATAATACGCACTTTGATAGAAAAGTCTGGGTCATCAGACGGTATTTTGTTCGTGGGAGGCTCAGATCGCTCGGATCTGGCGTGTTTCACATACCGTCTATTCTGGGCTGGTCTCTGTTCAAAACGCCGCTCTCGGTGACGGGCAGTATGGTGGTCCGCAGTCGTTCGCCATCTCTGCTGGTTTGGCTGCCATGTGTGCGGGATTTCTCTCACCTCCCGGTGGTCCCGTCCTCTCACTACCGATGCGTAGGTCCGGCGCCCATTGCGGGACGGGTAGCTGGTCCGTCGGGGTGACCTCCGGTCGCTCGTGAAGTAGCGATCTCCCCGTGTGTCCTGGGCTCGCCCCCGTTCAAACCGCTGCTCTCGTTCAGTCCGATCTCTGTGTTGGGCAGCATAGCGATCCTCAGTCGGCCGTTCTCTCCGCTGGTTGTGCTGCCATACGTGCGGGATTTCTCTCTCATCCCGGTAGTCACGTCCTCTCACCACCGATGCGTAGGTCCGGCGTCTGTTGCGGGACGGGTAGCTGGTACGCCGGGGTGATCTCCGGTCGCTCGCAAAGCCGCGATCTCCTCTCCGGTTTCCACGTCGTCGGACGGTGGTCCACCGGTCCTCTGCTGTAAACGTGGGCATGTTTGCGGTCTCACTCGTGGCTTTAACTTAACTAACTGGTCACTTGTGACTGTGCTAGCAATGTTAAGCAGCTGTGCGCAAACTGATGACACTCACGTTTAACTTAGTACATCAACTAGGAGCTTTATTTTCGCTCAGTACAAAAGTTCAAAAGTGAACAAATATACATAAAAGTAAGCCAATAACGCGACGTTTCGGTTCGCATGAACCTTCTTCAGGCTGGCTTACTAGAAGAATGAATACAGCATAACAAAATCTCAGTTATGTTCTGTGTGTACACTGCGCAAGTCCAAATTCAAACTTTGCGGGTCTCCTCGACCAATGAGAAGAGCATCTGCTCCATGAGTCAGAGGTCCCTTTAAAGTTTAAATTGATTGGATGCTTACTTGTTTGCAGTGTTCAGGAGCATTTTGGCCCACCGTAATTTGTGAAGAGGAATACAGTTTTCACAAAACATTACTCTCCATATGAGAGTTAAATAAAAATCATCACAAACAAAATGGCGTTGATGATATATACAATCAAACAATATGTACACCGGATGACAGTAATCTGTGTATAGAAATATACAGTTTCCACATAAAGTCTTTCTCCATATGAGAGTTAAAAGAACAGTATCACAATTCGAATTATGTTGATAATATGTACAGTTATTGAATATACACACATATATACAGTGCTTTGTGTAAGGACAGAGGGCTCCAGGAGTGGGTGGACAAGGGGCGCAGGCCGGTTAGGAGAGGGTAAGGTGGGGGCCCGATTGGGTCCCAATGCACAGGCCATCCTTGCTCCCGGCTCAAGGAACCATGTCCCCGATTTGGTGCCCTGAAAAGGGATTGTTTTAGCATCCTGAGCATGAGGCCTCCAGATGGGGAGGGAGGGGAGGGGAGGGAGGGAGAGCGAGAGAAAAGGGTGAGGGAGAGGGAGAACGGGGAGGGAGGGGGGGGGGGGGGGAAGGAGAGGAGGGTTTTTGGGGTCAAGGGTCAAACCAATATGGGGTTCAAGGTGGTTAGGGTCAGGATTGAATTCAGGGCTGGGCATCAAAGATGAGGTTAAATCCAGCGCAGGTTTCGAGCCGGTTAAGGTTAGGATAAAACCTCATGGTCAGGGTGCTTCAGCAAATATATACAGAGACCGGTGGAATGATGATAACAGCAATAATGATGATGAGTATAACAAGCATGGCAACAAGCATAGCAACAACAAGACACTAATAAACAACAATTATGTACACTGTGTGGATTTTATGTCCCTTTAAAAACTTTTTTCATTTAACCCCTTAGGGTGTACAGTGTCTAATTTGGCAATCCAGCCTCTTTCAGCCTTCCTCCTCTGCTGAGCTGTCCATCTGGGGTTTGCCTGTATCACTGTTGCTTTGACCGATTTCCAGCCGTGTGACAGGAAGTGTTTCACCAAATGTGTGTGTGTGTTCCTTTTCCTTAACACATTGTACCTGTGCTGGGTGAATCTGGTCAGAAGTGTGTTGCCTGTCTCACCAACATATTGGATGCCACATTGGCTGCAAGTAATCACATAAATACAGTTCCTGGAGCGTGGGGTACCGTTACATTGTGAGTGGAATACATTTCCATTTGAGAAGCTGCGCAGCCATGTTTGGTGCTTAAAAAATTGCCCCTGGTCTCTGAGTTTGGGCTCAGAGAGAGGTGAAAGTTTTGCCTTAATGAGGAAATCCCTCAGGTTTTTATTCCTCTTAAAGGCCGCTATCACCTTATGATCACCCAGTAATTGGGTTTTCTGGACAAGATCTTGAAAGTTGTTCTTAATCACTCTGATCAGTTTACATGTTGATGGGGCATATGTCACAATCACTGGTAGGATAGGGGTCAGATCAATAGGTTTGGTCTGTAGGAATGATTTAAAACATTTCCTAAGGAAAGAACGACAGTACCCCCTAGTGGCGAGAGCTGCAAATAGAATTTTGGTCGCTGCTCTGAAATCACTCCGCTGGGTGCAGATTCTGTGGAATCGCAATAATTGGGACTTAATTAGACCAGCAAAGGTATGTTTCGGGTGGAAGCTTGTTTTATATAACAATGCATGCGTGTCCGTGGGTTTGAAAAACACTTTAATGTCCAATTTGTGGGTCTGTGAAAAATTTGGGCCTTTAAAGGTGGTTGTGTCCAAGAAGTCAATTGTAGAGTCGCTAATTGTGGATTTAAGTTTAATTGAGTCATTGTGATCATTCAGAGTGGTTAGAAACGTTTCAAAATCTTGTTCAGAATGAGGCCATACTCCCCAGATGTCATCAAGAAACCTGTAATAATACAGCGGTTTTTTATTACATTTTGCCAGGGCTGCAGTTTCCCATTCAGCCATGAATATGTTGGCGTATGCTGGGGCAAATTTCTTACCCATGGCTGTCCCTTTTATTTGTAAGAAGTAGTCCCCGTTGAACTCAAAGTCATTTCTTGTCAGATTGATTTCCAATAATTGCAATAATTCTTTTTCTGGCCTTTTCTTTTCTGGATATTTGTGGAAAATATTCCTAATGGAGTTCATTCCCTCCTTAATATCAATATTGGTATAAAGGCTGTCAATGTCAATCGAGAAAAGAAATGAGTTTGGGGGTACCTCTGCCTGTTTCACCTTCTCCACAAAGTCATATGTGTCTTTAATATAACTGTCATGCTTTGTGGACAAGGGGTTCAGGAAAAAGTCCAGATATTCTGCTGTGTGGTATGTTTCACTTTCACAATCAGATACAATGGGACGCCCGGGAGGCACCTGGAATGGTACAGACCACTTTGCCGGGTCTTTGTGGATTTTGGGAAGCAAATAAAACAGCCTTCCTCTTGGCTCAGAGGAGCCCAATAAATAGTTTTTCTGTTTCATATTAATGAATTTCTTTTGATAAAGATTATTAATTATTTTCTCCACAATAGGCAGTGTGTCCAAATAGATGGGTTTCTTCAATTTTGAGTAGTATGTTGTATCATTTAGTTGTCTGTAGCCCTCCTGTAAATATTGATCTCTGTCCAGGATGACCACAGCACTTCCTTTGTCTGCCGGTTTTATAATTATTTGTTTATTTTCTCTTAGTTCTTTTAGAGCTTTGGTTTCTTCTCCCTTTAAGTTAGGTTTGATGCGGTCAATGTGGAAATGATTATCAAAATATTCATAATCAGCTTTCACCAAGGTGGACACCTCATGTGGAAGCTGACCCAAGGGAGGAGACCAATTAGATTTGGGAGTGAAGGGTTGGATTTCTGTGTCAGATTTATCTCCATAATGTATAGCCAATTTGACCCTTCTGTGATATTGTTGAATGTCGTATCTACATTGTAATAGGAAATTTTTATTGTGGCCCTTTGTGGGAATAAAATTAAGGCCCCTACTTAAAAGGGTCCGCTGAGCAGTGGAAGGCTGAAAGTGTTTAGATAAATTGATGACACTGTTGCAATTGACATCACTTACCCCCTCCCTGTTAGCTGGGTTCACGGGGATACAACATTTACATAGTTGCTCCAATGCTCCAACATACACATCGCTGTCTTATCAGTCCAATGGATATTGTCCTTTTCTGTGTGGAACATTGAATCAGGAAGAGTGGGTATGTGTTCGTCCAGACCTGCAATAAAAGTGTTCAAATGTAGCAGTGTTTCCTGCTCATTCCGGGGCAGAGTTGAGGAAAAGTTAATAGCTGGAATGTAGATGTCGGCCTCAGGAAATCTTTCCTGGGCTGTCTGCAGTGCCTTTTTCAGCTCTGTGACCGGTGTGTCTTTGTCTCTTTGTGACCTATTGTTTAGGCCAAAAGATAACACCAGTGTTTCCAAATCTTCGTCGCAGGTCGCTTTTTCCAAAAGGGCTTGTGCGTGGCACCATTTCGCCCCGGGAAAACTGTCAATTTGTATTCCTGGTGCTGAAAAGGATGGGAGTTTACACACATTTGAGTCACCCATGATGAGTGATGTTTCTCTGATGTGAAGACTCCAGTCTTCCAGTTTCTTCTGCGTGTTCGGGTGTCTTGTTGGAGGGTGCGTTTGCTGAATGGGTGTACCTGGTGAAGAGGGAGGAGACAAGGAGGATTCCTCAATTCTCCTCGTTTGGAGGCGGGTCTGCACGCAGGATTTCAGTTTATCCTGAGTGGTGCGTGGCAGGCTGGAGCGTGAAGCTGTCGGGGATTTGGGCGCTGTTCTTCTGCCTCCCTTGGATTTGGTGGGGGTGGATTCCCCCTGTGTGAGGTCCATTACCTCGATCTCCATGTTCTCAGAAGGCTGTGGAGGCTGAGTGGGTGGAGGTGACTTCTCCCCAGTGGGGGTCACGTGGAGAGCGTCGAGGACCCTTCTCACTCTCTGGTCTTTAGATGACATTGGTTCAGGCTCTGGTTCAGGAGGATCTTCCTGAGGGGTGGTGGTGGGCCTCAGGTCACCGTTCTCCTCCACCAGTCCCTCTGTGAGGGGTGACCAGTCACCTCTGATGGGGTCAGTCATGGTCGTCGCTGTCACCATGGTTACAGCGCTCGCTACAGGCGGAGCATGGATCTGCGCAGTAACTTTAATGGCCCGGCTGGTGCTGGGCTGTGGTGTGGCAGGTCGCGTGTGGGAGGAGGCTGGCTGCAACACCTCCACCGGAGGTTCGACAGGGTCGGGTTGTATCAGGTCCTCCCTCGCCTCTGGTTGTCGTCTCGGCTTGCCGGCTGTATGGTCCCGCTCTGCCGATCTGGTGTCTGCCAGCCTAGCTACGATGACTGCCTCGGTCTGTTCTAGCGACTCAGGCTGGAGGCGGCGGCCCAGGTTGCGTTTGGCCCAGGATGTCGCCACTTCAAAGGGTCCCCTCCAGTCCTGCTTAGGGAACTCAAAAAGGCTTTTTAATTCCTCCTCCATCGCCTCAGAATAATGTTCACGGAGGATTGAAACAGTGTTGTGCGCCCAGTTTTGAGCATTACCCTCAATCAGCGCCTGTGTCCGTTCATTTGGGACGGCCGGCTTAACAACAGTCATCAAGTTCTGGGCTATTTTATTCAAAGAGGGCGGGTATGCATCCCTTGAGACATTTTTAAGGTGGTGGACTGATTTAATGAGTCTATGAATAATACGCACTTTGATAGAAAAGTCTGGGTCATCAGACGGTATTTTGTTCGTGGGAGGCTCAGATCGCTCGGATCTGGCGTGTTTCACATACCGTCTATTCTGGGCTGGTCTCTGTTCAAAACGCCGCTCTCGGTGACGGGCAGTATGGTGGTCCGCAGTCGTTCGCCATCTCTGCTGGTTTGGCTGCCATGTGTGCGGGATTTCTCTCACCTCCCGGTGGTCCCGTCCTCTCACTACCGATGCGTAGGTCCGGCGCCCATTGCGGGACGGGTAGCTGGTCCGTCGGGGTGACCTCCGGTCGCTCGTGAAGTAGCGATCTCCCCGTGTGTCCTGGGCTCGCCCCCGTTCAAACCGCTGCTCTCGTTCAGTCCGATCTCTGTGTTGGGCAGCATAGCGATCCTCAGTCGGCCGTTCTCTCCGCTGGTTGTGCTGCCATACGTGCGGGATTTCTCTCTCATCCCGGTAGTCACGTCCTCTCACCACCGATGCGTAGGTCCGGCGTCTGTTGCGGGACGGGTAGCTGGTACGCCGGGGTGATCTCCGGTCGCTCGCAAAGCCGCGATCTCCTCTCCGGTTTCCACGTCGTCGGACGGTGGTCCACCGGTCCTCTGCTGTAAACGTGGGCATGTTTGCGGTCTCACTCGTGGCTTTAACTTAACTAACTGGTCACTTGTGACTGTGCTAGCAATGTTAAGCAGCTGTGCGCAAACTGATGACACTCACGTTTAACTTAGTACATCAACTAGGAGCTTTATTTTCGCTCAGTACAAAAGTTCAAAAGTGAACAAATATACATAAAAGTAAGCCAATAACGCGACGTTTCGGTTCGCATGAACCTTCTTCAGGCTGGCTTACTAGAAGAATGAATACAGCATAACAAAATCTCAGTTATGTTCTGTGTGTACACTGCGCAAGTCCAAATTCAAACTTTGCGGGTCTCCTCGACCAATGAGAAGAGCATCTGCTCCATGAGTCAGAGGTCCCTTTAAAGTTTAAATTGATTGGATGCTTACTTGTTTGCAGTGTTCAGGAGCATTTTGGCCCACCGTAATTTGTGAAGAGGAATACAGTTTTCACAAAACATTACTCTCCATATGAGAGTTAAATAAAAATCATCACAAACAAAATGGCGTTGATGATATATACAATCAAACAATATGTACACCGGATGACAGTAATCTGTGTATAGAAATATACAGTTTCCACATAAAGTCTTTCTCCATATGAGAGTTAAAAGAACAGTATCACAATTCGAATTATGTTGATAATATGTACAGTTATTGAATATACACACATATATACAGTGCTTTGTGTAAGGACAGAGGGCTCCAGGAGTGGGTGGACAAGGGGCGCAGGCCGGTTAGGAGAGGGTAAGGTGGGGGCCCGATTGGGTCCCAATGCACAGGCCATCCTTGCTCCCGGCTCAAGGAACCATGTCCCCGATTTGGTGCCCTGAAAAGGGATTGTTTTAGCATCCTGAGCATGAGGCCTCCAGATGGGGAGGGAGGGGAGGAGGGAGGGAGGGAGAGCGAGAGAAAAGGGTGAGGGAGAGGGAGAACGGGGAGGGAGGGGGGGGGGGGGGAAGGAGAGGAGGGTTTTTGGGGTCAAGGGTCAAACCAATATGGGGTTCAAGGTGGTTAGGGTCAGGATTGAATTCAGGGCTGGGCATCAAAGATGAGGTTAAATCCAGCGCAGGTTTCGAGCCGGTTAAGGTTAGGATAAAACCTCATGGTCAGGGTGCTTCAGCAAATATATACAGAGACCGGTGGAATGATGATAACAGCAATAATGATGATGAGTATAACAAGCATGGCAACAAGCATAGCAACAACAAGACACTAATAAACAACAATTATGTACACTGTGTGGATTTTATGTCCCTTTAAAAACTTTTTTCATTTAACCCCTTAGGGTGTACAGTGTCTAATTTGGCAATCCAGCCTCTTTCAGCCTTCCTCCTCTGCTGAGCTGTCCATCTGGGGTTTGCCTGTATCACTGTTGCTTTGACCGATTTCCAGCCGTGTGACAGGAAGTGTTTCACCAAATGTGTGTGTGTGTTCCTTTTCCTTAACACATTGTACCTGTGCTGGGTGAATCTGGTCAGAAGTGTGTTGCCTGTCTCACCAACATATTGGATGCCACATTGGCTGCAAGTAATCACATAAATACAGTTCCTGGAGCGTGGGGTACCGTTACATTGTGAGTGGAATACATTTCCATTTGAGAAGCTGCGCAGCCATGTTTGGTGCTTAAAAAATTGCCCCTGGTCTCTGAGTTTGGGCTCAGAGAGAGGTGAAAGTTTTGCCTTAATGAGGAAATCCCTCAGGTTTTTATTCCTCTTAAAGGCCGCTATCACCTTATGATCACCCAGTAATTGGGTTTTCTGGACAAGATCTTGAAAGTTGTTCTTAATCACTCTGATCAGTTTACATGTTGATGGGGCATATGTCACAATCACTGGTAGGATAGGGGTCAGATCAATAGGTTTGGTCTGTAGGAATGATTTAAAACATTTCCTAAGGAAAGAACGACAGTACCCCCTAGTGGCGAGAGCTGCAAATAGAATTTTGGTCGCTGCTCTGAAATCACTCCGCTGGGTGCAGATTCTGTGGAATCGCAATAATTGGGACTTAATTAGACCAGCAAAGGTATGTTTCGGGTGGAAGCTTGTTTTATATAACAATGCATGCGTGTCCGTGGGTTTGAAAAACACTTTAATGTCCAATTTGTGGGTCTGTGAAAAATTTGGGCCTTTAAAGGTGGTTGTGTCCAAGAAGTCAATTGTAGAGTCGCTAATTGTGGATTTAAGTTTAATTGAGTCATTGTGATCATTCAGAGTGGTTAGAAACGTTTCAAAATCTTGTTCAGAATGAGGCCATACTCCCCAGATGTCATCAAGAAACCTGTAATAATACAGCGGTTTTTTATTACATTTTGCCAGGGCTGCAGTTTCCCATTCAGCCATGAATATGTTGGCGTATGCTGGGGCAAATTTCTTACCCATGGCTGTCCCTTTTATTTGTAAGAAGTAGTCCCCGTTGAACTCAAAGTCATTTCTTGTCAGATTGATTTCCAATAATTGCAATAATTCTTTTTCTGGCCTTTTCTTTTCTGGATATTTGTGGAAAATATTCCTAATGGAGTTCATTCCCTCCTTAATATCAATATTGGTATAAAGGCTGTCAATGTCAATCGAGAAAAGAAATGAGTTTGGGGGTACCTCTGCCTGTTTCACCTTCTCCACAAAGTCATATGTGTCTTTAATATAACTGTCATGCTTTGTGGACAAGGGGTTCAGGAAAAAGTCCAGATATTCTGCTGTGTGGTATGTTTCACTTTCACAATCAGATACAATGGGACGCCCGGGAGGCACCTGGAATGGTACAGACCACTTTGCCGGGTCTTTGTGGATTTTGGGAAGCAAATAAAACAGCCTTCCTCTTGGCTCAGAGGAGCCCAATAAATAGTTTTTCTGTTTCATATTAATGAATTTCTTTTGATAAAGATTATTAATTATTTTCTCCACAATAGGCAGTGTGTCCAAATAGATGGGTTTCTTCAATTTTGAGTAGTATGTTGTATCATTTAGTTGTCTGTAGCCCTCCTGTAAATATTGATCTCTGTCCAGGATGACCACAGCACTTCCTTTGTCTGCCGGTTTTATAATTATTTGTTTATTTTCTCTTAGTTCTTTTAGAGCTTTGGTTTCTTCTCCCTTTAAGTTAGGTTTGATGCGGTCAATGTGGAAATGATTATCAAAATATTCATAATCAGCTTTCACCAAGGTGGACACCTCATGTGGAAGCTGACCCAAGGGAGGAGACCAATTAGATTTGGGAGTGAAGGGTTGGATTTCTGTGTCAGATTTATCTCCATAATGTATAGCCAATTTGACCCTTCTGTGATATTGTTGAATGTCGTATCTACATTGTAATAGGAAATTTTTATTGTGGCCCTTTGTGGGAATAAAATTAAGGCCCCTACTTAAAAGGGTCCGCTGAGCAGTGGAAGGCTGAAAGTGTTTAGATAAATTGATGACACTGTTGCAATTGACATCACTTACCCCCTCCCTGTTAGCTGGGTTCACGGGGATACAACATTTACATAGTTGCTCCAATGCTCCAACATACACATCGCTGTCTTATCAGTCCAATGGATATTGTCCTTTTCTGTGTGGAACATTGAATCAGGAAGAGTGGGTATGTGTTCGTCCAGACCTGCAATAAAAGTGTTCAAATGTAGCAGTGTTTCCTGCTCATTCCGGGGCAGAGTTGAGGAAAAGTTAATAGCTGGAATGTAGATGTCGGCCTCAGGAAATCTTTCCTGGGCTGTCTGCAGTGCCTTTTTCAGCTCTGTGACCGGTGTGTCTTTGTCTCTTTGTGACCTATTGTTTAGGCCAAAAGATAACACCAGTGTTTCCAAATCTTCGTCGCAGGTCGCTTTTTCCAAAAGGGCTTGTGCGTGGCACCATTTCGCCCCGGGAAAACTGTCAATTTGTATTCCTGGTGCTGAAAAGGATGGGAGTTTACACACATTTGAGTCACCCATGATGAGTGATGTTTCTCTGATGTGAAGACTCCAGTCTTCCAGTTTCTTCTGCGTGTTCGGGTGTCTTGTTGGAGGGTGCGTTTGCTGAATGGGTGTACCTGGTGAAGAGGGAGGAGACAAGGAGGATTCCTCAATTCTCCTCGTTTGGAGGCGGGTCTGCACGCAGGATTTCAGTTTATCCTGAGTGGTGCGTGGCAGGCTGGAGCGTGAAGCTGTCGGGGATTTGGGCGCTGTTCTTCTGCCTCCCTTGGATTTGGTGGGGGTGGATTCCCCCTGTGTGAGGTCCATTACCTCGATCTCCATGTTCTCAGAAGGCTGTGGAGGCTGAGTGGGTGGAGGTGACTTCTCCCCAGTGGGGGTCACGTGGAGAGCGTCGAGGACCCTTCTCACTCTCTGGTCTTTAGATGACATTGGTTCAGGCTCTGGTTCAGGAGGATCTTCCTGAGGGGTGGTGGTGGGCCTCAGGTCACCGTTCTCCTCCACCAGTCCCTCTGTGAGGGGTGACCAGTCACCTCTGATGGGGTCAGTCATGGTCGTCGCTGTCACCATGGTTACAGCGCTCGCTACAGGCGGAGCATGGATCTGCGCAGTAACTTTAATGGCCCGGCTGGTGCTGGGCTGTGGTGTGGCAGGTCGCGTGTGGGAGGAGGCTGGCTGCAACACCTCCACCGGAGGTTCGACAGGGTCGGGTTGTATCAGGTCCTCCCTCGCCTCTGGTTGTCGTCTCGGCTTGCCGGCTGTATGGTCCCGCTCTGCCGATCTGGTGTCTGCCAGCCTAGCTACGATGACTGCCTCGGTCTGTTCTAGCGACTCAGGCTGGAGGCGGCGGCCCAGGTTGCGTTTGGCCCAGGATGTCGCCACTTCAAAGGGTCCCCTCCAGTCCTGCTTAGGGAACTCAAAAAGGCTTTTTAATTCCTCCTCCATCGCCTCAGAATAATGTTCACGGAGGATTGAAACAGTGTTGTGCGCCCAGTTTTGAGCATTACCCTCAATCAGCGCCTGTGTCCGTTCATTTGGGACGGCCGGCTTAACAACAGTCATCAAGTTCTGGGCTATTTTATTCAAAGAGGGCGGGTATGCATCCCTTGAGACATTTTTAAGGTGGTGGACTGATTTAATGAGTCTATGAATAATACGCACTTTGATAGAAAAGTCTGGGTCATCAGACGGTATTTTGTTCGTGGGAGGCTCAGATCGCTCGGATCTGGCGTGTTTCACATACCGTCTATTCTGGGCTGGTCTCTGTTCAAAACGCCGCTCTCGGTGACGGGCAGTATGGTGGTCCGCAGTCGTTCGCCATCTCTGCTGGTTTGGCTGCCATGTGTGCGGGATTTCTCTCACCTCCCGGTGGTCCCGTCCTCTCACTACCGATGCGTAGGTCCGGCGCCCATTGCGGGACGGGTAGCTGGTCCGTCGGGGTGACCTCCGGTCGCTCGTGAAGTAGCGATCTCCCCGTGTGTCCTGGGCTCGCCCCCGTTCAAACCGCTGCTCTCGTTCAGTCCGATCTCTGTGTTGGGCAGCATAGCGATCCTCAGTCGGCCGTTCTCTCCGCTGGTTGTGCTGCCATACGTGCGGGATTTCTCTCTCATCCCGGTAGTCACGTCCTCTCACCACCGATGCGTAGGTCCGGCGTCTGTTGCGGGACGGGTAGCTGGTACGCCGGGGTGATCTCCGGTCGCTCGCAAAGCCGCGATCTCCTCTCCGGTTTCCACGTCGTCGGACGGTGGTCCACCGGTCCTCTGCTGTAAACGTGGGCATGTTTGCGGTCTCACTCGTGGCTTTAACTTAACTAACTGGTCACTTGTGACTGTGCTAGCAATGTTAAGCAGCTGTGCGCAAACTGATGACACTCACGTTTAACTTAGTACATCAACTAGGAGCTTTATTTTCGCTCAGTACAAAAGTTCAAAAGTGAACAAATATACATAAAAGTAAGCCAATAACGCGACGTTTCGGTTCGCATGAACCTTCTTCAGGCTGGCTTACTAGAAGAATGAATACAGCATAACAAAATCTCAGTTATGTTCTGTGTGTACACTGCGCAAGTCCAAATTCAAACTTTGCGGGTCTCCTCGACCAATGAGAAGAGCATCTGCTCCATGAGTCAGAGGTCCCTTTAAAGTTTAAATTGATTGGATGCTTACTTGTTTGCAGTGTTCAGGAGCATTTTGGCCCACCGTAATTTGTGAAGAGGAATACAGTTTTCACAAAACATTACTCTCCATATGAGAGTTAAATAAAAATCATCACAAACAAAATGGCGTTGATGATATATACAATCAAACAATATGTACACCGGATGACAGTAATCTGTGTATAGAAATATACAGTTTCCACATAAAGTCTTTCTCCATATGAGAGTTAAAAGAACAGTATCACAATTCGAATTATGTTGATAATATGTACAGTTATTGAATATACACACATATATACAGTGCTTTGTGTAAGGACAGAGGGCTCCAGGAGTGGGTGGACAAGGGGCGCAGGCCGGTTAGGAGAGGGTAAGGTGGGGGCCCGATTGGGTCCCAATGCACAGGCCATCCTTGCTCCCGGCTCAAGGAACCATGTCCCCGATTTGGTGCCCTGAAAAGGGATTGTTTTAGCATCCTGAGCATGAGGCCTCCAGATGGGGAGGGAGGGGAGGAGGGAGGGAGGGAGAGCGAGAGAAAAGGGTGAGGGAGAGGGAGAACGGGGAGGGAGGGGGGGGGGGGGGGAAGGAGAGGAGGGTTTTTGGGGTCAAGGGTCAAACCAATATGGGGTTCAAGGTGGTTAGGGTCAGGATTGAATTCAGGGCTGGGCATCAAAGATGAGGTTAAATCCAGCGCAGGTTTCGAGCCGGTTAAGGTTAGGATAAAACCTCATGGTCAGGGTGCTTCAGCAAATATATACAGAGACCGGTGGAATGATGATAACAGCAATAATGATGATGAGTATAACAAGCATGGCAACAAGCATAGCAACAACAAGACACTAATAAACAACAATTATGTACACTGTGTGGATTTTATGTCCCTTTAAAAACTTTTTTCATTTAACCCCTTAGGGTGTACAGTGTCTAATTTGGCAATCCAGCCTCTTTCAGCCTTCCTCCTCTGCTGAGCTGTCCATCTGGGGTTTGCCTGTATCACTGTTGCTTTGACCGATTTCCAGCCGTGTGACAGGAAGTGTTTCACCAAATGTGTGTGTGTGTTCCTTTTCCTTAACACATTGTACCTGTGCTGGGTGAATCTGGTCAGAAGTGTGTTGCCTGTCTCACCAACATATTGGATGCCACATTGGCTGCAAGTAATCACATAAATACAGTTCCTGGAGCGTGGGGTACCGTTACATTGTGAGTGGAATACATTTCCATTTGAGAAGCTGCGCAGCCATGTTTGGTGCTTAAAAAATTGCCCCTGGTCTCTGAGTTTGGGCTCAGAGAGAGGTGAAAGTTTTGCCTTAATGAGGAAATCCCTCAGGTTTTTATTCCTCTTAAAGGCCGCTATCACCTTATGATCACCCAGTAATTGGGTTTTCTGGACAAGATCTTGAAAGTTGTTCTTAATCACTCTGATCAGTTTACATGTTGATGGGGCATATGTCACAATCACTGGTAGGATAGGGGTCAGATCAATAGGTTTGGTCTGTAGGAATGATTTAAAACATTTCCTAAGGAAAGAACGACAGTACCCCCTAGTGGCGAGAGCTGCAAATAGAATTTTGGTCGCTGCTCTGAAATCACTCCGCTGGGTGCAGATTCTGTGGAATCGCAATAATTGGGACTTAATTAGACCAGCAAAGGTATGTTTCGGGTGGAAGCTTGTTTTATATAACAATGCATGCGTGTCCGTGGGTTTGAAAAACACTTTAATGTCCAATTTGTGGGTCTGTGAAAAATTTGGGCCTTTAAAGGTGGTTGTGTCCAAGAAGTCAATTGTAGAGTCGCTAATTGTGGATTTAAGTTTAATTGAGTCATTGTGATCATTCAGAGTGGTTAGAAACGTTTCAAAATCTTGTTCAGAATGAGGCCATACTCCCCAGATGTCATCAAGAAACCTGTAATAATACAGCGGTTTTTTATTACATTTTGCCAGGGCTGCAGTTTCCCATTCAGCCATGAATATGTTGGCGTATGCTGGGGCAAATTTCTTACCCATGGCTGTCCCTTTTATTTGTAAGAAGTAGTCCCCGTTGAACTCAAAGTCATTTCTTGTCAGATTGATTTCCAATAATTGCAATAATTCTTTTTCTGGCCTTTTCTTTTCTGGATATTTGTGGAAAATATTCCTAATGGAGTTCATTCCCTCCTTAATATCAATATTGGTATAAAGGCTGTCAATGTCAATCGAGAAAAGAAATGAGTTTGGGGGTACCTCTGCCTGTTTCACCTTCTCCACAAAGTCATATGTGTCTTTAATATAACTGTCATGCTTTGTGGACAAGGGGTTCAGGAAAAAGTCCAGATATTCTGCTGTGTGGTATGTTTCACTTTCACAATCAGATACAATGGGACGCCCGGGAGGCACCTGGAATGGTACAGACCACTTTGCCGGGTCTTTGTGGATTTTGGGAAGCAAATAAAACAGCCTTCCTCTTGGCTCAGAGGAGCCCAATAAATAGTTTTTCTGTTTCATATTAATGAATTTCTTTTGATAAAGATTATTAATTATTTTCTCCACAATAGGCAGTGTGTCCAAATAGATGGGTTTCTTCAATTTTGAGTAGTATGTTGTATCATTTAGTTGTCTGTAGCCCTCCTGTAAATATTGATCTCTGTCCAGGATGACCACAGCACTTCCTTTGTCTGCCGGTTTTATAATTATTTGTTTATTTTCTCTTAGTTCTTTTAGAGCTTTGGTTTCTTCTCCCTTTAAGTTAGGTTTGATGCGGTCAATGTGGAAATGATTATCAAAATATTCATAATCAGCTTTCACCAAGGTGGACACCTCATGTGGAAGCTGACCCAAGGGAGGAGACCAATTAGATTTGGGAGTGAAGGGTTGGATTTCTGTGTCAGATTTATCTCCATAATGTATAGCCAATTTGACCCTTCTGTGATATTGTTGAATGTCGTATCTACATTGTAATAGGAAATTTTTATTGTGGCCCTTTGTGGGAATAAAATTAAGGCCCCTACTTAAAAGGGTCCGCTGAGCAGTGGAAGGCTGAAAGTGTTTAGATAAATTGATGACACTGTTGCAATTGACATCACTTACCCCCTCCCTGTTAGCTGGGTTCACGGGGATACAACATTTACATAGTTGCTCCAATGCTCCAACATACACATCGCTGTCTTATCAGTCCAATGGATATTGTCCTTTTCTGTGTGGAACATTGAATCAGGAAGAGTGGGTATGTGTTCGTCCAGACCTGCAATAAAAGTGTTCAAATGTAGCAGTGTTTCCTGCTCATTCCGGGGCAGAGTTGAGGAAAAGTTAATAGCTGGAATGTAGATGTCGGCCTCAGGAAATCTTTCCTGGGCTGTCTGCAGTGCCTTTTTCAGCTCTGTGACCGGTGTGTCTTTGTCTCTTTGTGACCTATTGTTTAGGCCAAAAGATAACACCAGTGTTTCCAAATCTTCGTCGCAGGTCGCTTTTTCCAAAAGGGCTTGTGCGTGGCACCATTTCGCCCCGGGAAAACTGTCAATTTGTATTCCTGGTGCTGAAAAGGATGGGAGTTTACACACATTTGAGTCACCCATGATGAGTGATGTTTCTCTGATGTGAAGACTCCAGTCTTCCAGTTTCTTCTGCGTGTTCGGGTGTCTTGTTGGAGGGTGCGTTTGCTGAATGGGTGTACCTGGTGAAGAGGGAGGAGACAAGGAGGATTCCTCAATTCTCCTCGTTTGGAGGCGGGTCTGCACGCAGGATTTCAGTTTATCCTGAGTGGTGCGTGGCAGGCTGGAGCGTGAAGCTGTCGGGGATTTGGGCGCTGTTCTTCTGCCTCCCTTGGATTTGGTGGGGGTGGATTCCCCCTGTGTGAGGTCCATTACCTCGATCTCCATGTTCTCAGAAGGCTGTGGAGGCTGAGTGGGTGGAGGTGACTTCTCCCCAGTGGGGGTCACGTGGAGAGCGTCGAGGACCCTTCTCACTCTCTGGTCTTTAGATGACATTGGTTCAGGCTCTGGTTCAGGAGGATCTTCCTGAGGGGTGGTGGTGGGCCTCAGGTCACCGTTCTCCTCCACCAGTCCCTCTGTGAGGGGTGACCAGTCACCTCTGATGGGGTCAGTCATGGTCGTCGCTGTCACCATGGTTACAGCGCTCGCTACAGGCGGAGCATGGATCTGCGCAGTAACTTTAATGGCCCGGCTGGTGCTGGGCTGTGGTGTGGCAGGTCGCGTGTGGGAGGAGGCTGGCTGCAACACCTCCACCGGAGGTTCGACAGGGTCGGGTTGTATCAGGTCCTCCCTCGCCTCTGGTTGTCGTCTCGGCTTGCCGGCTGTATGGTCCCGCTCTGCCGATCTGGTGTCTGCCAGCCTAGCTACGATGACTGCCTCGGTCTGTTCTAGCGACTCAGGCTGGAGGCGGCGGCCCAGGTTGCGTTTGGCCCAGGATGTCGCCACTTCAAAGGGTCCCCTCCAGTCCTGCTTAGGGAACTCAAAAAGGCTTTTTAATTCCTCCTCCATCGCCTCAGAATAATGTTCACGGAGGATTGAAACAGTGTTGTGCGCCCAGTTTTGAGCATTACCCTCAATCAGCGCCTGTGTCCGTTCATTTGGGACGGCCGGCTTAACAACAGTCATCAAGTTCTGGGCTATTTTATTCAAAGAGGGCGGGTATGCATCCCTTGAGACATTTTTAAGGTGGTGGACTGATTTAATGAGTCTATGAATAATACGCACTTTGATAGAAAAGTCTGGGTCATCAGACGGTATTTTGTTCGTGGGAGGCTCAGATCGCTCGGATCTGGCGTGTTTCACATACCGTCTATTCTGGGCTGGTCTCTGTTCAAAACGCCGCTCTCGGTGACGGGCAGTATGGTGGTCCGCAGTCGTTCGCCATCTCTGCTGGTTTGGCTGCCATGTGTGCGGGATTTCTCTCACCTCCCGGTGGTCCCGTCCTCTCACTACCGATGCGTAGGTCCGGCGCCCATTGCGGGACGGGTAGCTGGTCCGTCGGGGTGACCTCCGGTCGCTCGTGAAGTAGCGATCTCCCCGTGTGTCCTGGGCTCGCCCCCGTTCAAACCGCTGCTCTCGTTCAGTCCGATCTCTGTGTTGGGCAGCATAGCGATCCTCAGTCGGCCGTTCTCTCCGCTGGTTGTGCTGCCATACGTGCGGGATTTCTCTCTCATCCCGGTAGTCACGTCCTCTCACCACCGATGCGTAGGTCCGGCGTCTGTTGCGGGACGGGTAGCTGGTACGCCGGGGTGATCTCCGGTCGCTCGCAAAGCCGCGATCTCCTCTCCGGTTTCCACGTCGTCGGACGGTGGTCCACCGGTCCTCTGCTGTAAACGTGGGCATGTTTGCGGTCTCACTCGTGGCTTTAACTTAACTAACTGGTCACTTGTGACTGTGCTAGCAATGTTAAGCAGCTGTGCGCAAACTGATGACACTCACGTTTAACTTAGTACATCAACTAGGAGCTTTATTTTCGCTCAGTACAAAAGTTCAAAAGTGAACAAATATACATAAAAGTAAGCCAATAACGCGACGTTTCGGTTCGCATGAACCTTCTTCAGGCTGGCTTACTAGAAGAATGAATACAGCATAACAAAATCTCAGTTATGTTCTGTGTGTACACTGCGCAAGTCCAAATTCAAACTTTGCGGGTCTCCTCGACCAATGAGAAGAGCATCTGCTCCATGAGTCAGAGGTCCCTTTAAAGTTTAAATTGATTGGATGCTTACTTGTTTGCAGTGTTCAGGAGCATTTTGGCCCACCGTAATTTGTGAAGAGGAATACAGTTTTCACAAAACATTACTCTCCATATGAGAGTTAAATAAAAATCATCACAAACAAAATGGCGTTGATGATATATACAATCAAACAATATGTACACCGGATGACAGTAATCTGTGTATAGAAATATACAGTTTCCACATAAAGTCTTTCTCCATATGAGAGTTAAAAGAACAGTATCACAATTCGAATTATGTTGATAATATGTACAGTTATTGAATATACACACATATATACAGTGCTTTGTGTAAGGACAGAGGGCTCCAGGAGTGGGTGGACAAGGGGCGCAGGCCGGTTAGGAGAGGGTAAGGTGGGGGCCCGATTGGGTCCCAATGCACAGGCCATCCTTGCTCCCGGCTCAAGGAACCATGTCCCCGATTTGGTGCCCTGAAAAGGGATTGTTTTAGCATCCTGAGCATGAGGCCTCCAGATGGGGAGGGAGGGGAGGAGGGAGGGAGGGAGAGCGAGAGAAAAGGGTGAGGGAGAGGGAGAACGGGGAGGGAGGGGGGGGGGGGGAAGGAGAGGAGGGTTTTTGGGGTCAAGGGTCAAACCAATATGGGGTTCAAGGTGGTTAGGGTCAGGATTGAATTCAGGGCTGGGCATCAAAGATGAGGTTAAATCCAGCGCAGGTTTCGAGCCGGTTAAGGTTAGGATAAAACCTCATGGTCAGGGTGCTTCAGCAAATATATACAGAGACCGGTGGAATGATGATAACAGCAATAATGATGATGAGTATAACAAGCATGGCAACAAGCATAGCAACAACAAGACACTAATAAACAACAATTATGTACACTGTGTGGATTTTATGTCCCTTTAAAAACTTTTTTCATTTAACCCCTTAGGGTGTACAGTGTCTAATTTGGCAATCCAGCCTCTTTCAGCCTTCCTCCTCTGCTGAGCTGTCCATCTGGGGTTTGCCTGTATCACTGTTGCTTTGACCGATTTCCAGCCGTGTGACAGGAAGTGTTTCACCAAATGTGTGTGTGTGTTCCTTTTCCTTAACACATTGTACCTGTGCTGGGTGAATCTGGTCAGAAGTGTGTTGCCTGTCTCACCAACATATTGGATGCCACATTGGCTGCAAGTAATCACATAAATACAGTTCCTGGAGCGTGGGGTACCGTTACATTGTGAGTGGAATACATTTCCATTTGAGAAGCTGCGCAGCCATGTTTGGTGCT
>NW_028234342.1:355268-431097 GCF_057382095.1 Aulonocara sp. 'chitande type north' Nkhata Bay | reverse complement strand
TGAGTGATGTTTCTCTGATGTGAAGACTCCAGTCTTCCAGTTTCTTCTGCGTGTTCGGGTGTCTTGTTGGAGGGTGCGTTTGCTGAATGGGTGTACCTGGTGAAGAGGGAGGAGACAAGGAGGATTCCTCAATTCTCCTCGTTTGGAGGCGGGTCTGCACGCAGGATTTCAGTTTATCCTGAGTGGTGCGTGGCAGGCTGGAGCGTGAAGCTGTCGGGGATTTGGGCGCTGTTCTTCTGCCTCCCTTGGATTTGGTGGGGGTGGATTCCCCCTGTGTGAGGTCCATTACCTCGATCTCCATGTTCTCAGAAGGCTGTGGAGGCTGAGTGGGTGGAGGTGACTTCTCCCCAGTGGGGGTCACGTGGAGAGCGTCGAGGACCCTTCTCACTCTCTGGTCTTTAGATGACATTGGTTCAGGCTCTGGTTCAGGAGGATCTTCCTGAGGGGTGGTGGTGGGCCTCAGGTCACCGTTCTCCTCCACCAGTCCCTCTGTGAGGGGTGACCAGTCACCTCTGATGGGGTCAGTCATGGTCGTCGCTGTCACCATGGTTACAGCGCTCGCTACAGGCGGAGCATGGATCTGCGCAGTAACTTTAATGGCCCGGCTGGTGCTGGGCTGTGGTGTGGCAGGTCGCGTGTGGGAGGAGGCTGGCTGCAACACCTCCACCGGAGGTTCGACAGGGTCGGTTGTATCAGGTCCTCCCTCGCCTCTGGTTGTCGTCTCGGCTTGCCGGCTGTATGGTCCCGCTCTGCCGATCTGGTGTCTGCCAGCCTAGCTACGATGACTGCCTCGGTCTGTTCTAGCGACTCAGGCTGGAGGCGGCGGCCCAGGTTGCGTTTGGCCCAGGATGTCGCCACTTCAAAGGGTCCCCTCCAGTCCTGCTTAGGGAACTCAAAAAGGCTTTTTAATTCCTCCTCCATCGCCTCAGAATAATGTTCACGGAGGATTGAAACAGTGTTGTGCGCCCAGTTTTGAGCATTACCCTCAATCAGCGCCTGTGTCCGTTCATTTGGGACGGCCGGCTTAACAACAGTCATCAAGTTCTGGGCTATTTTATTCAAAGAGGGCGGGTATGCATCCCTTGAGACATTTTTAAGGTGGTGGACTGATTTAATGAGTCTATGAATAATACGCACTTTGATAGAAAAGTCTGGGTCATCAGACGGTATTTTGTTCGTGGGAGGCTCAGATCGCTCGGATCTGGCGTGTTTCACATACCGTCTATTCTGGGCTGGTCTCTGTTCAAAACGCCGCTCTCGGTGACGGGCAGTATGGTGGTCCGCAGTCGTTCGCCATCTCTGCTGGTTTGGCTGCCATGTGTGCGGGATTTCTCTCACCTCCCGGTGGTCCCGTCCTCTCACTACCGATGCGTAGGTCCGGCGCCCATTGCGGGACGGGTAGCTGGTCCGTCGGGGTGACCTCCGGTCGCTCGTGAAGTAGCGATCTCCCCGTGTGTCCTGGGCTCGCCCCCGTTCAAACCGCTGCTCTCGTTCAGTCCGATCTCTGTGTTGGGCAGCATAGCGATCCTCAGTCGGCCGTTCTCTCCGCTGGTTGTGCTGCCATACGTGCGGGATTTCTCTCTCATCCCGGTAGTCACGTCCTCTCACCACCGATGCGTAGGTCCGGCGTCTGTTGCGGGACGGGTAGCTGGTACGCCGGGGTGATCTCCGGTCGCTCGCAAAGCCGCGATCTCCTCTCCGGTTTCCACGTCGTCGGACGGTGGTCCACCGGTCCTCTGCTGTAAACGTGGGCATGTTTGCGGTCTCACTCGTGGCTTTAACTTAACTAACTGGTCACTTGTGACTGTGCTAGCAATGTTAAGCAGCTGTGCGCAAACTGATGACACTCACGTTTAACTTAGTACATCAACTAGGAGCTTTATTTTCGCTCAGTACAAAAGTTCAAAAGTGAACAAATATACATAAAAGTAAGCCAATAACGCGACGTTTCGGTTCGCATGAACCTTCTTCAGGCTGGCTTACTAGAAGAATGAATACAGCATAACAAAATCTCAGTTATGTTCTGTGTGTACACTGCGCAAGTCCAAATTCAAACTTTGCGGGTCTCCTCGACCAATGAGAAGAGCATCTGCTCCATGAGTCAGAGGTCCCTTTAAAGTTTAAATTGATTGGATGCTTACTTGTTTGCAGTGTTCAGGAGCATTTTGGCCCACCGTAATTTGTGAAGAGGGAATACAGTTTTCACAAAACATTACTCTCCATATGAGAGTTAAATAAAAATCATCACAAACAAAATGGCGTTGATGATATATACAATCAAACAATATGTACACCGGATGACAGTAATCTGTGTATAGAAATATACAGTTTCCACATAAAGTCTTTCTCCATATGAGAGTTAAAAGAACAGTATCACAATTCGAATTATGTTGATAATATGTACAGTTATTGAATATACACACATATATACAGTGCTTTGTGTAAGGACAGAGGGCTCCAGGAGTGGGTGGACAAGGGGCGCAGGCCGGTTAGGAGAGGGTAAGGTGGGGGCCCGATTGGGTCCCAATGCACAGGCCATCCTTGCTCCCGGCTCAAGGAACCATGTCCCCGATTTGGTGCCCTGAAAAGGGATTGTTTTAGCATCCTGAGCATGAGGCCTCCAGATGGGGAGGGAGGGGAGGAGGGAGGGAGGGAGAGCGAGAGAAAAGGGTGAGGGAGAGGGAGAACGGGGAGGGAGGGGGGGGGGGGGGAAGGAGAGGAGGGTTTTTGGGGTCAAGGGTCAAACCAATATGGGGTTCAAGGTGGTTAGGGTCAGGATTGAATTCAGGGCTGGGCATCAAAGATGAGGTTAAATCCAGCGCAGGTTTCGAGCCGGTTAAGGTTAGGATAAAACCTCATGGTCAGGGTGCTTCAGCAAATATATACAGAGACCGGTGGAATGATGATAACAGCAATAATGATGATGAGTATAACAAGCATGGCAACAAGCAT
Organism: Aulonocara sp. 'chitande type north' Nkhata Bay; assembly: GCF_057382095.1. Taxonomy (NCBI): domain Eukaryota; kingdom Metazoa; phylum Chordata; class Actinopteri; order Cichliformes; family Cichlidae; genus Aulonocara; species Aulonocara sp. 'chitande type north' Nkhata Bay. The sequence goes on along the minus strand of NW_028234342.1, from coordinate 428,145 downwards.
AGCAACAACAAGACACTAATAAACAACAATTATGTACACTGTGTGGATTTTATGTCCCTTTAAAAACTTTTTTCATTTAACCCCTTAGGGTGTACAGTGTCTAATTTGGCAATCCAGCCTCTTTCAGCCTTCCTCCTCTGCTGAGCTGTCCATCTGGGGTTTGCCTGTATCACTGTTGCTTTGACCGATTTCCAGCCGTGTGACAGGAAGTGTTTCACCAAATGTGTGTGTGTGTTCCTTTTCCTTAACACATTGTACCTGTGCTGGGTGAATCTGGTCAGAAGTGTGTTGCCTGTCTCACCAACATATTGGATGCCACATTGGCTGCAAGTAATCACATAAATACAGTTCCTGGAGCGTGGGGTACCGTTACATTGTGAGTGGAATACATTTCCATTTGAGAAGCTGCGCAGCCATGTTTGGTGCTTAAAAAATTGCCCCTGGTCTCTGAGTTTGGGCTCAGAGAGAGGTGAAAGTTTTGCCTTAATGAGGAAATCCCTCAGGTTTTTATTCCTCTTAAAGGCCGCTATCACCTTATGATCACCCAGTAATTGGGTTTTCTGGACAAGATCTTGAAAGTTGTTCTTAATCACTCTGATCAGTTTACATGTTGATGGGGCATATGTCACAATCACTGGTAGGATAGGGGTCAGATCAATAGGTTTGGTCTGTAGGAATGATTTAAAACATTTCCTAAGGAAAGAACGACAGTACCCCCTAGTGGCGAGAGCTGCAAATAGAATTTTGGTCGCTGCTCTGAAATCACTCCGCTGGGTGCAGATTCTGTGGAATCGCAATAATTGGGACTTAATTAGACCAGCAAAGGTATGTTTCGGGTGGAAGCTTGTTTTATATAACAATGCATGCGTGTCCGTGGGTTTGAAAAACACTTTAATGTCCAATTTGTGGGTCTGTGAAAAATTTGGGCCTTTAAAGGTGGTTGTGTCCAAGAAGTCAATTGTAGAGTCGCTAATTGTGGATTTAAGTTTAATTGAGTCATTGTGATCATTCAGAGTGGTTAGAAACGTTTCAAAATCTTGTTCAGAATGAGGCCATACTCCCCAGATGTCATCAAGAAACCTGTAATAATACAGCGGTTTTTTATTACATTTTGCCAGGGCTGCAGTTTCCCATTCAGCCATGAATATGTTGGCGTATGCTGGGGCAAATTTCTTACCCATGGCTGTCCCTTTTATTTGTAAGAAGTAGTCCCCGTTGAACTCAAAGTCATTTCTTGTCAGATTGATTTCCAATAATTGCAATAATTCTTTTTCTGGCCTTTTCTTTTCTGGATATTTGTGGAAAATATTCCTAATGGAGTTCATTCCCTCCTTAATATCAATATTGGTATAAAGGCTGTCAATGTCAATCGAGAAAAGAAATGAGTTTGGGGGTACCTCTGCCTGTTTCACCTTCTCCACAAAGTCATATGTGTCTTTAATATAACTGTCATGCTTTGTGGACAAGGGGTTCAGGAAAAAGTCCAGATATTCTGCTGTGTGGTATGTTTCACTTTCACAATCAGATACAATGGGACGCCCGGGAGGCACCTGGAATGGTACAGACCACTTTGCCGGGTCTTTGTGGATTTTGGGAAGCAAATAAAACAGCCTTCCTCTTGGCTCAGAGGAGCCCAATAAATAGTTTTTCTGTTTCATATTAATGAATTTCTTTTGATAAAGATTATTAATTATTTTCTCCACAATAGGCAGTGTGTCCAAATAGATGGGTTTCTTCAATTTTGAGTAGTATGTTGTATCATTTAGTTGTCTGTAGCCCTCCTGTAAATATTGATCTCTGTCCAGGATGACCACAGCACTTCCTTTGTCTGCCGGTTTTATAATTATTTGTTTATTTTCTCTTAGTTCTTTTAGAGCTTTGGTTTCTTCTCCCTTTAAGTTAGGTTTGATGCGGTCAATGTGGAAATGATTATCAAAATATTCATAATCAGCTTTCACCAAGGTGGACACCTCATGTGGAAGCTGACCCAAGGGAGGAGACCAATTAGATTTGGGAGTGAAGGGTTGGATTTCTGTGTCAGATTTATCTCCATAATGTATAGCCAATTTGACCCTTCTGTGATATTGTTGAATGTCGTATCTACATTGTAATAGGAAATTTTTATTGTGGCCCTTTGTGGGAATAAAATTAAGGCCCCTACTTAAAAGGGTCCGCTGAGCAGTGGAAGGCTGAAAGTGTTTAGATAAATTGATGACACTGTTGCAATTGACATCACTTACCCCCTCCCTGTTAGCTGGGTTCACGGGGATACAACATTTACATAGTTGCTCCAATGCTCCAACATACACATCGCTGTCTTATCAGTCCAATGGATATTGTCCTTTTCTGTGTGGAACATTGAATCAGGAAGAGTGGGTATGTGTTCGTCCAGACCTGCAATAAAAGTGTTCAAATGTAGCAGTGTTTCCTGCTCATTCCGGGGCAGAGTTGAGGAAAAGTTAATAGCTGGAATGTAGATGTCGGCCTCAGGAAATCTTTCCTGGGCTGTCTGCAGTGCCTTTTTCAGCTCTGTGACCGGTGTGTCTTTGTCTCTTTGTGACCTATTGTTTAGGCCAAAAGATAACACCAGTGTTTCCAAATCTTCGTCGCAGGTCGCTTTTTCCAAAAGGGCTTGTGCGTGGCACCATTTCGCCCCGGGAAAACTGTCAATTTGTATTCCTGGTGCTGAAAAGGATGGGAGTTTACACACATTTGAGTCACCCATGATGAGTGATGTTTCTCTGATGTGAAGACTCCAGTCTTCCAGTTTCTTCTGCGTGTTCGGGTGTCTTGTTGGAGGGTGCGTTTGCTGAATGGGTGTACCTGGTGAAGAGGGAGGAGACAAGGAGGATTCCTCAATTCTCCTCGTTTGGAGGCGGGTCTGCACGCAGGATTTCAGTTTATCCTGAGTGGTGCGTGGCAGGCTGGAGCGTGAAGCTGTCGGGGATTTGGGCGCTGTTCTTCTGCCTCCCTTGGATTTGGTGGGGGTGGATTCCCCCTGTGTGAGGTCCATTACCTCGATCTCCATGTTCTCAGAAGGCTGTGGAGGCTGAGTGGGTGGAGGTGACTTCTCCCCAGTGGGGGTCACGTGGAGAGCGTCGAGGACCCTTCTCACTCTCTGGTCTTTAGATGACATTGGTTCAGGCTCTGGTTCAGGAGGATCTTCCTGAGGGGTGGTGGTGGGCCTCAGGTCACCGTTCTCCTCCACCAGTCCCTCTGTGAGGGGTGACCAGTCACCTCTGATGGGGTCAGTCATGGTCGTCGCTGTCACCATGGTTACAGCGCTCGCTACAGGCGGAGCATGGATCTGCGCAGTAACTTTAATGGCCCGGCTGGTGCTGGGCTGTGGTGTGGCAGGTCGCGTGTGGGAGGAGGCTGGCTGCAACACCTCCACCGGAGGTTCGACAGGGTCGGGTTGTATCAGGTCCTCCCTCGCCTCTGGTTGTCGTCTCGGCTTGCCGGCTGTATGGTCCCGCTCTGCCGATCTGGTGTCTGCCAGCCTAGCTACGATGACTGCCTCGGTCTGTTCTAGCGACTCAGGCTGGAGGCGGCGGCCCAGGTTGCGTTTGGCCCAGGATGTCGCCACTTCAAAGGGTCCCCTCCAGTCCTGCTTAGGGAACTCAAAAAGGCTTTTTAATTCCTCCTCCATCGCCTCAGAATAATGTTCACGGAGGATTGAAACAGTGTTGTGCGCCCAGTTTTGAGCATTACCCTCAATCAGCGCCTGTGTCCGTTCATTTGGGACGGCCGGCTTAACAACAGTCATCAAGTTCTGGGCTATTTTATTCAAAGAGGGCGGGTATGCATCCCTTGAGACATTTTAAGGTGGTGGACTGATTTAATGAGTCTATGAATAATACGCACTTTGATAGAAAAGTCTGGGTCATCAGACGGTATTTTGTTCGTGGGAGGCTCAGATCGCTCGGATCTGGCGTGTTTCACATACCGTCTATTCTGGGCTGGTCTCTGTTCAAAACGCCGCTCTCGGTGACGGGCAGTATGGTGGTCCGCAGTCGTTCGCCATCTCTGCTGGTTTGGCTGCCATGTGTGCGGGATTTCTCTCACCTCCCGGTGGTCCCGTCCTCTCACTACCGATGCGTAGGTCCGGCGCCCATTGCGGGACGGGTAGCTGGTCCGTCGGGGTGACCTCCGGTCGCTCGTGAAGTAGCGATCTCCCCGTGTGTCCTGGGCTCGCCCCCGTTCAAACCGCTGCTCTCGTTCAGTCCGATCTCTGTGTTGGGCAGCATAGCGATCCTCAGTCGGCCGTTCTCTCCGCTGGTTGTGCTGCCATACGTGCGGGATTTCTCTCTCATCCCGGTAGTCACGTCCTCTCACCACCGATGCGTAGGTCCGGCGTCTGTTGCGGGACGGGTAGCTGGTACGCCGGGGTGATCTCCGGTCGCTCGCAAAGCCGCGATCTCCTCTCCGGTTTCCACGTCGTCGGACGGTGGTCCACCGGTCCTCTGCTGTAAACGTGGGCATGTTTGCGGTCTCACTCGTGGCTTTAACTTAACTAACTGGTCACTTGTGACTGTGCTAGCAATGTTAAGCAGCTGTGCGCAAACTGATGACACTCACGTTTAACTTAGTACATCAACTAGGAGCTTTATTTTCGCTCAGTACAAAAGTTCAAAAGTGAACAAATATACATAAAAGTAAGCCAATAACGCGACGTTTCGGTTCGCATGAACCTTCTTCAGGCTGGCTTACTAGAAGAATGAATACAGCATAACAAAATCTCAGTTATGTTCTGTGTGTACACTGCGCAAGTCCAAATTCAAACTTTGCGGGTCTCCTCGACCAATGAGAAGAGCATCTGCTCCATGAGTCAGAGGTCCCTTTAAAGTTTAAATTGATTGGATGCTTACTTGTTTGCAGTGTTCAGGAGCATTTTGGCCCACCGTAATTTGTGAAGAGGAATACAGTTTTCACAAAACATTACTCTCCATATGAGAGTTAAATAAAAATCATCACAAACAAAATGGCGTTGATGATATATACAATCAAACAATATGTACACCGGATGACAGTAATCTGTGTATAGAAATATACAGTTTCCACATAAAGTCTTTCTCCATATGAGAGTTAAAAGAACAGTATCACAATTCGAATTATGTTGATAATATGTACAGTTATTGAATATACACACATATATACAGTGCTTTGTGTAAGGACAGAGGGCTCCAGGAGTGGGTGGACAAGGGGCGCAGGCCGGTTAGGAGAGGGTAAGGTGGGGGCCCGATTGGGTCCCAATGCACAGGCCATCCTTGCTCCCGGCTCAAGGAACCATGTCCCCGATTTGGTGCCCTGAAAAGGGATTGTTTTAGCATCCTGAGCATGAGGCCTCCAGATGGGGAGGGAGGGGAGGAGGGAGGGAGGGAGAGCGAGAGAAAAGGGTGAGGGAGAGGGAGAACGGGGAGGGAGGGGGGGGGGGGGGAAGGAGAGGAGGGTTTTTGGGGTCAAGGGTCAAACCAATATGGGGTTCAAGGTGGTTAGGGTCAGGATTGAATTCAGGGCTGGGCATCAAAGATGAGGTTAAATCCAGCGCAGGTTTCGAGCCGGTTAAGGTTAGGATAAAACCTCATGGTCAGGGTGCTTCAGCAAATATATACAGAGACCGGTGGAATGATGATAACAGCAATAATGATGATGAGTATAACAAGCATGGCAACAAGCATAGCAACAACAAGACACTAATAAACAACAATTATGTACACTGTGTGGATTTTATGTCCCTTTAAAAACTTTTTTCATTTAACCCCTTAGGGTGTACAGTGTCTAATTTGGCAATCCAGCCTCTTTCAGCCTTCCTCCTCTGCTGAGCTGTCCATCTGGGGTTTGCCTGTATCACTGTTGCTTTGACCGATTTCCAGCCGTGTGACAGGAAGTGTTTCACCAAATGTGTGTGTGTGTTCCTTTTCCTTAACACATTGTACCTGTGCTGGGTGAATCTGGTCAGAAGTGTGTTGCCTGTCTCACCAACATATTGGATGCCACATTGGCTGCAAGTAATCACATAAATACAGTTCCTGGAGCGTGGGGTACCGTTACATTGTGAGTGGAATACATTTCCATTTGAGAAGCTGCGCAGCCATGTTTGGTGCTTAAAAAATTGCCCCTGGTCTCTGAGTTTGGGCTCAGAGAGAGGTGAAAGTTTTGCCTTAATGAGGAAATCCCTCAGGTTTTTATTCCTCTTAAAGGCCGCTATCACCTTATGATCACCCAGTAATTGGGTTTTCTGGACAAGATCTTGAAAGTTGTTCTTAATCACTCTGATCAGTTTACATGTTGATGGGGCATATGTCACAATCACTGGTAGGATAGGGGTCAGATCAATAGGTTTGGTCTGTAGGAATGATTTAAAACATTTCCTAAGGAAAGAACGACAGTACCCCCTAGTGGCGAGAGCTGCAAATAGAATTTTGGTCGCTGCTCTGAAATCACTCCGCTGGGTGCAGATTCTGTGGAATCGCAATAATTGGGACTTAATTAGACCAGCAAAGGTATGTTTCGGGTGGAAGCTTGTTTTATATAACAATGCATGCGTGTCCGTGGGTTTGAAAAACACTTTAATGTCCAATTTGTGGGTCTGTGAAAAATTTGGGCCTTTAAAGGTGGTTGTGTCCAAGAAGTCAATTGTAGAGTCGCTAATTGTGGATTTAAGTTTAATTGAGTCATTGTGATCATTCAGAGTGGTTAGAAACGTTTCAAAATCTTGTTCAGAATGAGGCCATACTCCCCAGATGTCATCAAGAAACCTGTAATAATACAGCGGTTTTTTATTACATTTTGCCAGGGCTGCAGTTTCCCATTCAGCCATGAATATGTTGGCGTATGCTGGGGCAAATTTCTTACCCATGGCTGTCCCTTTTATTTGTAAGAAGTAGTCCCCGTTGAACTCAAAGTCATTTCTTGTCAGATTGATTTCCAATAATTGCAATAATTCTTTTTCTGGCCTTTTCTTTTCTGGATATTTGTGGAAAATATTCCTAATGGAGTTCATTCCCTCCTTAATATCAATATTGGTATAAAGGCTGTCAATGTCAATCGAGAAAAGAAATGAGTTTGGGGGTACCTCTGCCTGTTTCACCTTCTCCACAAAGTCATATGTGTCTTTAATATAACTGTCATGCTTTGTGGACAAGGGGTTCAGGAAAAAGTCCAGATATTCTGCTGTGTGGTATGTTTCACTTTCACAATCAGATACAATGGGACGCCCGGGAGGCACCTGGAATGGTACAGACCACTTTGCCGGGTCTTTGTGGATTTTGGGAAGCAAATAAAACAGCCTTCCTCTTGGCTCAGAGGAGCCCAATAAATAGTTTTTCTGTTTCATATTAATGAATTTCTTTTGATAAAGATTATTAATTATTTTCTCCACAATAGGCAGTGTGTCCAAATAGATGGGTTTCTTCAATTTTGAGTAGTATGTTGTATCATTTAGTTGTCTGTAGCCCTCCTGTAAATATTGATCTCTGTCCAGGATGACCACAGCACTTCCTTTGTCTGCCGGTTTTATAATTATTTGTTTATTTTCTCTTAGTTCTTTTAGAGCTTTGGTTTCTTCTCCCTTTAAGTTAGGTTTGATGCGGTCAATGTGGAAATGATTATCAAAATATTCATAATCAGCTTTCACCAAGGTGGACACCTCATGTGGAAGCTGACCCAAGGGAGGAGACCAATTAGATTTGGGAGTGAAGGGTTGGATTTCTGTGTCAGATTTATCTCCATAATGTATAGCCAATTTGACCCTTCTGTGATATTGTTGAATGTCGTATCTACATTGTAATAGGAAATTTTTATTGTGGCCCTTTGTGGGAATAAAATTAAGGCCCCTACTTAAAAGGGTCCGCTGAGCAGTGGAAGGCTGAAAGTGTTTAGATAAATTGATGACACTGTTGCAATTGACATCACTTACCCCCTCCCTGTTAGCTGGGTTCACGGGGATACAACATTTACATAGTTGCTCCAATGCTCCAACATACACATCGCTGTCTTATCAGTCCAATGGATATTGTCCTTTTCTGTGTGGAACATTGAATCAGGAAGAGTGGGTATGTGTTCGTCCAGACCTGCAATAAAAGTGTTCAAATGTAGCAGTGTTTCCTGCTCATTCCGGGGCAGAGTTGAGGAAAAGTTAATAGCTGGAATGTAGATGTCGGCCTCAGGAAATCTTTCCTGGGCTGTCTGCAGTGCCTTTTTCAGCTCTGTGACCGGTGTGTCTTTGTCTCTTTGTGACCTATTGTTTAGGCCAAAAGATAACACCAGTGTTTCCAAATCTTCGTCGCAGGTCGCTTTTTCCAAAAGGGCTTGTGCGTGGCACCATTTCGCCCCGGGAAAACTGTCAATTTGTATTCCTGGTGCTGAAAAGGATGGGAGTTTACACACATTTGAGTCACCCATGATGAGTGATGTTTCTCTGATGTGAAGACTCCAGTCTTCCAGTTTCTTCTGCGTGTTCGGGTGTCTTGTTGGAGGGTGCGTTTGCTGAATGGGTGTACCTGGTGAAGAGGGAGGAGACAAGGAGGATTCCTCAATTCTCCTCGTTTGGAGGCGGGTCTGCACGCAGGATTTCAGTTTATCCTGAGTGGTGCGTGGCAGGCTGGAGCGTGAAGCTGTCGGGGATTTGGGCGCTGTTCTTCTGCCTCCCTTGGATTTGGTGGGGGTGGATTCCCCCTGTGTGAGGTCCATTACCTCGATCTCCATGTTCTCAGAAGGCTGTGGAGGCTGAGTGGGTGGAGGTGACTTCTCCCCAGTGGGGGTCACGTGGAGAGCGTCGAGGACCCTTCTCACTCTCTGGTCTTTAGATGACATTGGTTCAGGCTCTGGTTCAGGAGGATCTTCCTGAGGGGTGGTGGTGGGCCTCAGGTCACCGTTCTCCTCCACCAGTCCCTCTGTGAGGGGTGACCAGTCACCTCTGATGGGGTCAGTCATGGTCGTCGCTGTCACCATGGTTACAGCGCTCGCTACAGGCGGAGCATGGATCTGCGCAGTAACTTTAATGGCCCGGCTGGTGCTGGGCTGTGGTGTGGCAGGTCGCGTGTGGGAGGAGGCTGGCTGCAACACCTCCACCGGAGGTTCGACAGGGTCGGGTTGTATCAGGTCCTCCCTCGCCTCTGGTTGTCGTCTCGGCTTGCCGGCTGTATGGTCCCGCTCTGCCGATCTGGTGTCTGCCAGCCTAGCTACGATGACTGCCTCGGTCTGTTCTAGCGACTCAGGCTGGAGGCGGCGGCCCAGGTTGCGTTTGGCCCAGGATGTCGCCACTTCAAAGGGTCCCCTCCAGTCCTGCTTAGGGAACTCAAAAAGGCTTTTTAATTCCTCCTCCATCGCCTCAGAATAATGTTCACGGAGGATTGAAACAGTGTTGTGCGCCCAGTTTTGAGCATTACCCTCAATCAGCGCCTGTGTCCGTTCATTTGGGACGGCCGGCTTAACAACAGTCATCAAGTTCTGGGCTATTTTATTCAAAGAGGGCGGGTATGCATCCCTTGAGACATTTTTAAGGTGGTGGACTGATTTAATGAGTCTATGAATAATACGCACTTTGATAGAAAAGTCTGGGTCATCAGACGGTATTTTGTTCGTGGGAGGCTCAGATCGCTCGGATCTGGCGTGTTTCACATACCGTCTATTCTGGGCTGGTCTCTGTTCAAAACGCCGCTCTCGGTGACGGGCAGTATGGTGGTCCGCAGTCGTTCGCCATCTCTGCTGGTTTGGCTGCCATGTGTGCGGGATTTCTCTCACCTCCCGGTGGTCCCGTCCTCTCACTACCGATGCGTAGGTCCGGCGCCCATTGCGGGACGGGTAGCTGGTCCGTCGGGGTGACCTCCGGTCGCTCGTGAAGTAGCGATCTCCCCGTGTGTCCTGGGCTCGCCCCCGTTCAAACCGCTGCTCTCGTTCAGTCCGATCTCTGTGTTGGGCAGCATAGCGATCCTCAGTCGGCCGTTCTCTCCGCTGGTTGTGCTGCCATACGTGCGGGATTTCTCTCTCATCCCGGTAGTCACGTCCTCTCACCACCGATGCGTAGGTCCGGCGTCTGTTGCGGGACGGGTAGCTGGTACGCCGGGGTGATCTCCGGTCGCTCGCAAAGCCGCGATCTCCTCTCCGGTTTCCACGTCGTCGGACGGTGGTCCACCGGTCCTCTGCTGTAAACGTGGGCATGTTTGCGGTCTCACTCGTGGCTTTAACTTAACTAACTGGTCACTTGTGACTGTGCTAGCAATGTTAAGCAGCTGTGCGCAAACTGATGACACTCACGTTTAACTTAGTACATCAACTAGGAGCTTTATTTTCGCTCAGTACAAAAGTTCAAAAGTGAACAAATATACATAAAAGTAAGCCAATAACGCGACGTTTCGGTTCGCATGAACCTTCTTCAGGCTGGCTTACTAGAAGAATGAATACAGCATAACAAAATCTCAGTTATGTTCTGTGTGTACACTGCGCAAGTCCAAATTCAAACTTTGCGGGTCTCCTCGACCAATGAGAAGAGCATCTGCTCCATGAGTCAGAGGTCCCTTTAAAGTTTAAATTGATTGGATGCTTACTTGTTTGCAGTGTTCAGGAGCATTTTGGCCCACCGTAATTTGTGAAGAGGAATACAGTTTTCACAAAACATTACTCTCCATATGAGAGTTAAATAAAAATCATCACAAACAAAATGGCGTTGATGATATATACAATCAAACAATATGTACACCGGATGACAGTAATCTGTGTATAGAAATATACAGTTTCCACATAAAGTCTTTCTCCATATGAGAGTTAAAAGAACAGTATCACAATTCGAATTATGTTGATAATATGTACAGTTATTGAATATACACACATATATACAGTGCTTTGTGTAAGGACAGAGGGCTCCAGGAGTGGGTGGACAAGGGGCGCAGGCCGGTTAGGAGAGGGTAAGGTGGGGGCCCGATTGGGTCCCAATGCACAGGCCATCCTTGCTCCCGGCTCAAGGAACCATGTCCCCGATTTGGTGCCCTGAAAAGGGATTGTTTTAGCATCCTGAGCATGAGGCCTCCAGATGGGGAGGGAGGGGAGGAGGGAGGGAGGGAGAGCGAGAGAAAAGGGTGAGGGAGAGGGAGAACGGGGAGGGAGGGGGGGGGGGGGGAAGGAGAGGAGGGTTTTTGGGGTCAAGGGTCAAACCAATATGGGGTTCAAGGTGGTTAGGGTCAGGATTGAATTCAGGGCTGGGCATCAAAGATGAGGTTAAATCCAGCGCAGGTTTCGAGCCGGTTAAGGTTAGGATAAAACCTCATGGTCAGGGTGCTTCAGCAAATATATACAGAGACCGGTGGAATGATGATAACAGCAATAATGATGATGAGTATAACAAGCATGGCAACAAGCATAGCAACAACAAGACACTAATAAACAACAATTATGTACACTGTGTGGATTTTATGTCCCTTTAAAAACTTTTTTCATTTAACCCCTTAGGGTGTACAGTGTCTAATTTGGCAATCCAGCCTCTTTCAGCCTTCCTCCTCTGCTGAGCTGTCCATCTGGGGTTTGCCTGTATCACTGTTGCTTTGACCGATTTCCAGCCGTGTGACAGGAAGTGTTTCACCAAATGTGTGTGTGTGTTCCTTTTCCTTAACACATTGTACCTGTGCTGGGTGAATCTGGTCAGAAGTGTGTTGCCTGTCTCACCAACATATTGGATGCCACATTGGCTGCAAGTAATCACATAAATACAGTTCCTGGAGCGTGGGGTACCGTTACATTGTGAGTGGAATACATTTCCATTTGAGAAGCTGCGCAGCCATGTTTGGTGCTTAAAAAATTGCCCCTGGTCTCTGAGTTTGGGCTCAGAGAGAGGTGAAAGTTTTGCCTTAATGAGGAAATCCCTCAGGTTTTTATTCCTCTTAAAGGCCGCTATCACCTTATGATCACCCAGTAATTGGGTTTTCTGGACAAGATCTTGAAAGTTGTTCTTAATCACTCTGATCAGTTTACATGTTGATGGGGCATATGTCACAATCACTGGTAGGATAGGGGTCAGATCAATAGGTTTGGTCTGTAGGAATGATTTAAAACATTTCCTAAGGAAAGAACGACAGTACCCCCTAGTGGCGAGAGCTGCAAATAGAATTTTGGTCGCTGCTCTGAAATCACTCCGCTGGGTGCAGATTCTGTGGAATCGCAATAATTGGGACTTAATTAGACCAGCAAAGGTATGTTTCGGGTGGAAGCTTGTTTTATATAACAATGCATGCGTGTCCGTGGGTTTGAAAAACACTTTAATGTCCAATTTGTGGGTCTGTGAAAAATTTGGGCCTTTAAAGGTGGTTGTGTCCAAGAAGTCAATTGTAGAGTCGCTAATTGTGGATTTAAGTTTAATTGAGTCATTGTGATCATTCAGAGTGGTTAGAAACGTTTCAAAATCTTGTTCAGAATGAGGCCATACTCCCCAGATGTCATCAAGAAACCTGTAATAATACAGCGGTTTTTTATTACATTTTGCCAGGGCTGCAGTTTCCCATTCAGCCATGAATATGTTGGCGTATGCTGGGGCAAATTTCTTACCCATGGCTGTCCCTTTTATTTGTAAGAAGTAGTCCCCGTTGAACTCAAAGTCATTTCTTGTCAGATTGATTTCCAATAATTGCAATAATTCTTTTTCTGGCCTTTTCTTTTCTGGATATTTGTGGAAAATATTCCTAATGGAGTTCATTCCCTCCTTAATATCAATATTGGTATAAAGGCTGTCAATGTCAATCGAGAAAAGAAATGAGTTTGGGGGTACCTCTGCCTGTTTCACCTTCTCCACAAAGTCATATGTGTCTTTAATATAACTGTCATGCTTTGTGGACAAGGGGTTCAGGAAAAAGTCCAGATATTCTGCTGTGTGGTATGTTTCACTTTCACAATCAGATACAATGGGACGCCCGGGAGGCACCTGGAATGGTACAGACCACTTTGCCGGGTCTTTGTGGATTTTGGGAAGCAAATAAAACAGCCTTCCTCTTGGCTCAGAGGAGCCCAATAAATAGTTTTTCTGTTTCATATTAATGAATTTCTTTTGATAAAGATTATTAATTATTTTCTCCACAATAGGCAGTGTGTCCAAATAGATGGGTTTCTTCAATTTTGAGTAGTATGTTGTATCATTTAGTTGTCTGTAGCCCTCCTGTAAATATTGATCTCTGTCCAGGATGACCACAGCACTTCCTTTGTCTGCCGGTTTTATAATTATTTGTTTATTTTCTCTTAGTTCTTTTAGAGCTTTGGTTTCTTCTCCCTTTAAGTTAGGTTTGATGCGGTCAATGTGGAAATGATTATCAAAATATTCATAATCAGCTTTCACCAAGGTGGACACCTCATGTGGAAGCTGACCCAAGGGAGGAGACCAATTAGATTTGGGAGTGAAGGGTTGGATTTCTGTGTCAGATTTATCTCCATAATGTATAGCCAATTTGACCCTTCTGTGATATTGTTGAATGTCGTATCTACATTGTAATAGGAAATTTTTATTGTGGCCCTTTGTGGGAATAAAATTAAGGCCCCTACTTAAAAGGGTCCGCTGAGCAGTGGAAGGCTGAAAGTGTTTAGATAAATTGATGACACTGTTGCAATTGACATCACTTACCCCCTCCCTGTTAGCTGGGTTCACGGGGATACAACATTTACATAGTTGCTCCAATGCTCCAACATACACATCGCTGTCTTATCAGTCCAATGGATATTGTCCTTTTCTGTGTGGAACATTGAATCAGGAAGAGTGGGTATGTGTTCGTCCAGACCTGCAATAAAAGTGTTCAAATGTAGCAGTGTTTCCTGCTCATTCCGGGGCAGAGTTGAGGAAAAGTTAATAGCTGGAATGTAGATGTCGGCCTCAGGAAATCTTTCCTGGGCTGTCTGCAGTGCCTTTTTCAGCTCTGTGACCGGTGTGTCTTTGTCTCTTTGTGACCTATTGTTTAGGCCAAAAGATAACACCAGTGTTTCCAAATCTTCGTCGCAGGTCGCTTTTTCCAAAAGGGCTTGTGCGTGGCACCATTTCGCCCCGGGAAAACTGTCAATTTGTATTCCTGGTGCTGAAAAGGATGGGAGTTTACACACATTTGAGTCACCCATGATGAGTGATGTTTCTCTGATGTGAAGACTCCAGTCTTCCAGTTTCTTCTGCGTGTTCGGGTGTCTTGTTGGAGGGTGCGTTTGCTGAATGGGTGTACCTGGTGAAGAGGGAGGAGACAAGGAGGATTCCTCAATTCTCCTCGTTTGGAGGCGGGTCTGCACGCAGGATTTCAGTTTATCCTGAGTGGTGCGTGGCAGGCTGGAGCGTGAAGCTGTCGGGGATTTGGGCGCTGTTCTTCTGCCTCCCTTGGATTTGGTGGGGGTGGATTCCCCCTGTGTGAGGTCCATTACCTCGATCTCCATGTTCTCAGAAGGCTGTGGAGGCTGAGTGGGTGGAGGTGACTTCTCCCCAGTGGGGGTCACGTGGAGAGCGTCGAGGACCCTTCTCACTCTCTGGTCTTTAGATGACATTGGTTCAGGCTCTGGTTCAGGAGGATCTTCCTGAGGGGTGGTGGTGGGCCTCAGGTCACCGTTCTCCTCCACCAGTCCCTCTGTGAGGGGTGACCAGTCACCTCTGATGGGGTCAGTCATGGTCGTCGCTGTCACCATGGTTACAGCGCTCGCTACAGGCGGAGCATGGATCTGCGCAGTAACTTTAATGGCCCGGCTGGTGCTGGGCTGTGGTGTGGCAGGTCGCGTGTGGGAGGAGGCTGGCTGCAACACCTCCACCGGAGGTTCGACAGGGTCGGGTTGTATCAGGTCCTCCCTCGCCTCTGGTTGTCGTCTCGGCTTGCCGGCTGTATGGTCCCGCTCTGCCGATCTGGTGTCTGCCAGCCTAGCTACGATGACTGCCTCGGTCTGTTCTAGCGACTCAGGCTGGAGGCGGCGGCCCAGGTTGCGTTTGGCCCAGGATGTCGCCACTTCAAAGGGTCCCCTCCAGTCCTGCTTAGGGAACTCAAAAAGGCTTTTTAATTCCTCCTCCATCGCCTCAGAATAATGTTCACGGAGGATTGAAACAGTGTTGTGCGCCCAGTTTTGAGCATTACCCTCAATCAGCGCCTGTGTCCGTTCATTTGGGACGGCCGGCTTAACAACAGTCATCAAGTTCTGGGCTATTTTATTCAAAGAGGGCGGGTATGCATCCCTTGAGACATTTTTAAGGTGGTGGACTGATTTAATGAGTCTATGAATAATACGCACTTTGATAGAAAAGTCTGGGTCATCAGACGGTATTTTGTTCGTGGGAGGCTCAGATCGCTCGGATCTGGCGTGTTTCACATACCGTCTATTCTGGGCTGGTCTCTGTTCAAAACGCCGCTCTCGGTGACGGGCAGTATGGTGGTCCGCAGTCGTTCGCCATCTCTGCTGGTTTGGCTGCCATGTGTGCGGGATTTCTCTCACCTCCCGGTGGTCCCGTCCTCTCACTACCGATGCGTAGGTCCGGCGCCCATTGCGGGACGGGTAGCTGGTCCGTCGGGGTGACCTCCGGTCGCTCGTGAAGTAGCGATCTCCCCGTGTGTCCTGGGCTCGCCCCCGTTCAAACCGCTGCTCTCGTTCAGTCCGATCTCTGTGTTGGGCAGCATAGCGATCCTCAGTCGGCCGTTCTCTCCGCTGGTTGTGCTGCCATACGTGCGGGATTTCTCTCTCATCCCGGTAGTCACGTCCTCTCACCACCGATGCGTAGGTCCGGCGTCTGTTGCGGGACGGGTAGCTGGTACGCCGGGGTGATCTCCGGTCGCTCGCAAAGCCGCGATCTCCTCTCCGGTTTCCACGTCGTCGGACGGTGGTCCACCGGTCCTCTGCTGTAAACGTGGGCATGTTTGCGGTCTCACTCGTGGCTTTAACTTAACTAACTGGTCACTTGTGACTGTGCTAGCAATGTTAAGCAGCTGTGCGCAAACTGATGACACTCACGTTTAACTTAGTACATCAACTAGGAGCTTTATTTTCGCTCAGTACAAAAGTTCAAAAGTGAACAAATATACATAAAAGTAAGCCAATAACGCGACGTTTCGGTTCGCATGAACCTTCTTCAGGCTGGCTTACTAGAAGAATGAATACAGCATAACAAAATCTCAGTTATGTTCTGTGTGTACACTGCGCAAGTCCAAATTCAAACTTTGCGGGTCTCCTCGACCAATGAGAAGAGCATCTGCTCCATGAGTCAGAGGTCCCTTTAAAGTTTAAATTGATTGGATGCTTACTTGTTTGCAGTGTTCAGGAGCATTTTGGCCCACCGTAATTTGTGAAGAGGAATACAGTTTTCACAAAACATTACTCTCCATATGAGAGTTAAATAAAAATCATCACAAACAAAATGGCGTTGATGATATATACAATCAAACAATATGTACACCGGATGACAGTAATCTGTGTATAGAAATATACAGTTTCCACATAAAGTCTTTCTCCATATGAGAGTTAAAAGAACAGTATCACAATTCGAATTATGTTGATAATATGTACAGTTATTGAATATACACACATATATACAGTGCTTTGTGTAAGGACAGAGGGCTCCAGGAGTGGGTGGACAAGGGGCGCAGGCCGGTTAGGAGAGGGTAAGGTGGGGGCCCGATTGGGTCCCAATGCACAGGCCATCCTTGCTCCCGGCTCAAGGAACCATGTCCCCGATTTGGTGCCCTGAAAAGGGATTGTTTTAGCATCCTGAGCATGAGGCCTCCAGATGGGGAGGGAGGGGAGGAGGGAGGGAGGGAGAGCGAGAGAAAAGGGTGAGGGAGAGGGAGAACGGGGAGGGAGGGGGGGGGGGGGGAAGGAGAGGAGGGTTTTTGGGGTCAAGGGTCAAACCAATATGGGGTTCAAGGTGGTTAGGGTCAGGATTGAATTCAGGGCTGGGCATCAAAGATGAGGTTAAATCCAGCGCAGGTTTCGAGCCGGTTAAGGTTAGGATAAAACCTCATGGTCAGGGTGCTTCAGCAAATATATACAGAGACCGGTGGAATGATGATAACAGCAATAATGATGATGAGTATAACAAGCATGGCAACAAGCATAGCAACAACAAGACACTAATAAACAACAATTATGTACACTGTGTGGATTTTATGTCCCTTTAAAAACTTTTTTCATTTAACCCCTTAGGGTGTACAGTGTCTAATTTGGCAATCCAGCCTCTTTCAGCCTTCCTCCTCTGCTGAGCTGTCCATCTGGGGTTTGCCTGTATCACTGTTGCTTTGACCGATTTCCAGCCGTGTGACAGGAAGTGTTTCACCAAATGTGTGTGTGTGTTCCTTTTCCTTAACACATTGTACCTGTGCTGGGTGAATCTGGTCAGAAGTGTGTTGCCTGTCTCACCAACATATTGGATGCCACATTGGCTGCAAGTAATCACATAAATACAGTTCCTGGAGCGTGGGGTACCGTTACATTGTGAGTGGAATACATTTCCATTTGAGAAGCTGCGCAGCCATGTTTGGTGCTTAAAAAATTGCCCCTGGTCTCTGAGTTTGGGCTCAGAGAGAGGTGAAAGTTTTGCCTTAATGAGGAAATCCCTCAGGTTTTTATTCCTCTTAAAGGCCGCTATCACCTTATGATCACCCAGTAATTGGGTTTTCTGGACAAGATCTTGAAAGTTGTTCTTAATCACTCTGATCAGTTTACATGTTGATGGGGCATATGTCACAATCACTGGTAGGATAGGGGTCAGATCAATAGGTTTGGTCTGTAGGAATGATTTAAAACATTTCCTAAGGAAAGAACGACAGTACCCCCTAGTGGCGAGAGCTGCAAATAGAATTTTGGTCGCTGCTCTGAAATCACTCCGCTGGGTGCAGATTCTGTGGAATCGCAATAATTGGGACTTAATTAGACCAGCAAAGGTATGTTTCGGGTGGAAGCTTGTTTTATATAACAATGCATGCGTGTCCGTGGGTTTGAAAAACACTTTAATGTCCAATTTGTGGGTCTGTGAAAAATTTGGGCCTTTAAAGGTGGTTGTGTCCAAGAAGTCAATTGTAGAGTCGCTAATTGTGGATTTAAGTTTAATTGAGTCATTGTGATCATTCAGAGTGGTTAGAAACGTTTCAAAATCTTGTTCAGAATGAGGCCATACTCCCCAGATGTCATCAAGAAACCTGTAATAATACAGCGGTTTTTTATTACATTTTGCCAGGGCTGCAGTTTCCCATTCAGCCATGAATATGTTGGCGTATGCTGGGGCAAATTTCTTACCCATGGCTGTCCCTTTTATTTGTAAGAAGTAGTCCCCGTTGAACTCAAAGTCATTTCTTGTCAGATTGATTTCCAATAATTGCAATAATTCTTTTTCTGGCCTTTTCTTTTCTGGATATTTGTGGAAAATATTCCTAATGGAGTTCATTCCCTCCTTAATATCAATATTGGTATAAAGGCTGTCAATGTCAATCGAGAAAAGAAATGAGTTTGGGGGTACCTCTGCCTGTTTCACCTTCTCCACAAAGTCATATGTGTCTTTAATATAACTGTCATGCTTTGTGGACAAGGGGTTCAGGAAAAAGTCCAGATATTCTGCTGTGTGGTATGTTTCACTTTCACAATCAGATACAATGGGACGCCCGGGAGGCACCTGGAATGGTACAGACCACTTTGCCGGGTCTTTGTGGATTTTGGGAAGCAAATAAAACAGCCTTCCTCTTGGCTCAGAGGAGCCCAATAAATAGTTTTTCTGTTTCATATTAATGAATTTCTTTTGATAAAGATTATTAATTATTTTCTCCACAATAGGCAGTGTGTCCAAATAGATGGGTTTCTTCAATTTTGAGTAGTATGTTGTATCATTTAGTTGTCTGTAGCCCTCCTGTAAATATTGATCTCTGTCCAGGATGACCACAGCACTTCCTTTGTCTGCCGGTTTTATAATTATTTGTTTATTTTCTCTTAGTTCTTTTAGAGCTTTGGTTTCTTCTCCCTTTAAGTTAGGTTTGATGCGGTCAATGTGGAAATGATTATCAAAATATTCATAATCAGCTTTCACCAAGGTGGACACCTCATGTGGAAGCTGACCCAAGGGAGGAGACCAATTAGATTTGGGAGTGAAGGGTTGGATTTCTGTGTCAGATTTATCTCCATAATGTATAGCCAATTTGACCCTTCTGTGATATTGTTGAATGTCGTATCTACATTGTAATAGGAAATTTTTATTGTGGCCCTTTGTGGGAATAAAATTAAGGCCCCTACTTAAAAGGGTCCGCTGAGCAGTGGAAGGCTGAAAGTGTTTAGATAAATTGATGACACTGTTGCAATTGACATCACTTACCCCCTCCCTGTTAGCTGGGTTCACGGGGATACAACATTTACATAGTTGCTCCAATGCTCCAACATACACATCGCTGTCTTATCAGTCCAATGGATATTGTCCTTTTCTGTGTGGAACATTGAATCAGGAAGAGTGGGTATGTGTTCGTCCAGACCTGCAATAAAAGTGTTCAAATGTAGCAGTGTTTCCTGCTCATTCCGGGGCAGAGTTGAGGAAAAGTTAATAGCTGGAATGTAGATGTCGGCCTCAGGAAATCTTTCCTGGGCTGTCTGCAGTGCCTTTTTCAGCTCTGTGACCGGTGTGTCTTTGTCTCTTTGTGACCTATTGTTTAGGCCAAAAGATAACACCAGTGTTTCCAAATCTTCGTCGCAGGTCGCTTTTTCCAAAAGGGCTTGTGCGTGGCACCATTTCGCCCCGGGAAAACTGTCAATTTGTATTCCTGGTGCTGAAAAGGATGGGAGTTTACACACATTTGAGTCACCCATGATGAGTGATGTTTCTCTGATGTGAAGACTCCAGTCTTCCAGTTTCTTCTGCGTGTTCGGGTGTCTTGTTGGAGGGTGCGTTTGCTGAATGGGTGTACCTGGTGAAGAGGGAGGAGACAAGGAGGATTCCTCAATTCTCCTCGTTTGGAGGCGGGTCTGCACGCAGGATTTCAGTTTATCCTGAGTGGTGCGTGGCAGGCTGGAGCGTGAAGCTGTCGGGGATTTGGGCGCTGTTCTTCTGCCTCCCTTGGATTTGGTGGGGGTGGATTCCCCCTGTGTGAGGTCCATTACCTCGATCTCCATGTTCTCAGAAGGCTGTGGAGGCTGAGTGGGTGGAGGTGACTTCTCCCCAGTGGGGGTCACGTGGAGAGCGTCGAGGACCCTTCTCACTCTCTGGTCTTTAGATGACATTGGTTCAGGCTCTGGTTCAGGAGGATCTTCCTGAGGGGTGGTGGTGGGCCTCAGGTCACCGTTCTCCTCCACCAGTCCCTCTGTGAGGGGTGACCAGTCACCTCTGATGGGGTCAGTCATGGTCGTCGCTGTCACCATGGTTACAGCGCTCGCTACAGGCGGAGCATGGATCTGCGCAGTAACTTTAATGGCCCGGCTGGTGCTGGGCTGTGGTGTGGCAGGTCGCGTGTGGGAGGAGGCTGGCTGCAACACCTCCACCGGAGGTTCGACAGGGTCGGGTTGTATCAGGTCCTCCCTCGCCTCTGGTTGTCGTCTCGGCTTGCCGGCTGTATGGTCCCGCTCTGCCGATCTGGTGTCTGCCAGCCTAGCTACGATGACTGCCTCGGTCTGTTCTAGCGACTCAGGCTGGAGGCGGCGGCCCAGGTTGCGTTTGGCCCAGGATGTCGCCACTTCAAAGGGTCCCCTCCAGTCCTGCTTAGGGAACTCAAAAAGGCTTTTTAATTCCTCCTCCATCGCCTCAGAATAATGTTCACGGAGGATTGAAACAGTGTTGTGCGCCCAGTTTTGAGCATTACCCTCAATCAGCGCCTGTGTCCGTTCATTTGGGACGGCCGGCTTAACAACAGTCATCAAGTTCTGGGCTATTTTATTCAAAGAGGGCGGGTATGCATCCCTTGAGACATTTTTAAGGTGGTGGACTGATTTAATGAGTCTATGAATAATACGCACTTTGATAGAAAAGTCTGGGTCATCAGACGGTATTTTGTTCGTGGGAGGCTCAGATCGCTCGGATCTGGCGTGTTTCACATACCGTCTATTCTGGGCTGGTCTCTGTTCAAAACGCCGCTCTCGGTGACGGGCAGTATGGTGGTCCGCAGTCGTTCGCCATCTCTGCTGGTTTGGCTGCCATGTGTGCGGGATTTCTCTCACCTCCCGGTGGTCCCGTCCTCTCACTACCGATGCGTAGGTCCGGCGCCCATTGCGGGACGGGTAGCTGGTCCGTCGGGGTGACCTCCGGTCGCTCGTGAAGTAGCGATCTCCCCGTGTGTCCTGGGCTCGCCCCCGTTCAAACCGCTGCTCTCGTTCAGTCCGATCTCTGTGTTGGGCAGCATAGCGATCCTCAGTCGGCCGTTCTCTCCGCTGGTTGTGCTGCCATACGTGCGGGATTTCTCTCTCATCCCGGTAGTCACGTCCTCTCACCACCGATGCGTAGGTCCGGCGTCTGTTGCGGGACGGGTAGCTGGTACGCCGGGGTGATCTCCGGTCGCTCGCAAAGCCGCGATCTCCTCTCCGGTTTCCACGTCGTCGGACGGTGGTCCACCGGTCCTCTGCTGTAAACGTGGGCATGTTTGCGGTCTCACTCGTGGCTTTAACTTAACTAACTGGTCACTTGTGACTGTGCTAGCAATGTTAAGCAGCTGTGCGCAAACTGATGACACTCACGTTTAACTTAGTACATCAACTAGGAGCTTTATTTTCGCTCAGTACAAAAGTTCAAAAGTGAACAAATATACATAAAAGTAAGCCAATAACGCGACGTTTCGGTTCGCATGAACCTTCTTCAGGCTGGCTTACTAGAAGAATGAATACAGCATAACAAAATCTCAGTTATGTTCTGTGTGTACACTGCGCAAGTCCAAATTCAAACTTTGCGGGTCTCCTCGACCAATGAGAAGAGCATCTGCTCCATGAGTCAGAGGTCCCTTTAAAGTTTAAATTGATTGGATGCTTACTTGTTTGCAGTGTTCAGGAGCATTTTGGCCCACCGTAATTTGTGAAGAGGAATACAGTTTTCACAAAACATTACTCTCCATATGAGAGTTAAATAAAAATCATCACAAACAAAATGGCGTTGATGATATATACAATCAAACAATATGTACACCGGATGACAGTAATCTGTGTATAGAAATATACAGTTTCCACATAAAGTCTTTCTCCATATGAGAGTTAAAAGAACAGTATCACAATTCGAATTATGTTGATAATATGTACAGTTATTGAATATACACACATATATACAGTGCTTTGTGTAAGGACAGAGGGCTCCAGGAGTGGGTGGACAAGGGGCGCAGGCCGGTTAGGAGAGGGTAAGGTGGGGGCCCGATTGGGTCCCAATGCACAGGCCATCCTTGCTCCCGGCTCAAGGAACCATGTCCCCGATTTGGTGCCCTGAAAAGGGATTGTTTTAGCATCCTGAGCATGAGGCCTCCAGATGGGGAGGGAGGGGAGGAGGGAGGGAGGGAGAGCGAGAGAAAAGGGTGAGGGAGAGGGAGAACGGGGAGGGAGGGGGGGGGGGGGGAAGGAGAGGAGGGTTTTTGGGGTCAAGGGTCAAACCAATATGGGGTTCAAGGTGGTTAGGGTCAGGATTGAATTCAGGGCTGGGCATCAAAGATGAGGTTAAATCCAGCGCAGGTTTCGAGCCGGTTAAGGTTAGGATAAAACCTCATGGTCAGGGTGCTTCAGCAAATATATACAGAGACCGGTGGAATGATGATAACAGCAATAATGATGATGAGTATAACAAGCATGGCAACAAGCATAGCAACAACAAGACACTAATAAACAACAATTATGTACACTGTGTGGATTTTATGTCCCTTTAAAAACTTTTTTCATTTAACCCCTTAGGGTGTACAGTGTCTAATTTGGCAATCCAGCCTCTTTCAGCCTTCCTCCTCTGCTGAGCTGTCCATCTGGGGTTTGCCTGTATCACTGTTGCTTTGACCGATTTCCAGCCGTGTGACAGGAAGTGTTTCACCAAATGTGTGTGTGTGTTCCTTTTCCTTAACACATTGTACCTGTGCTGGGTGAATCTGGTCAGAAGTGTGTTGCCTGTCTCACCAACATATTGGATGCCACATTGGCTGCAAGTAATCACATAAATACAGTTCCTGGAGCGTGGGGTACCGTTACATTGTGAGTGGAATACATTTCCATTTGAGAAGCTGCGCAGCCATGTTTGGTGCTTAAAAAATTGCCCCTGGTCTCTGAGTTTGGGCTCAGAGAGAGGTGAAAGTTTTGCCTTAATGAGGAAATCCCTCAGGTTTTTATTCCTCTTAAAGGCCGCTATCACCTTATGATCACCCAGTAATTGGGTTTTCTGGACAAGATCTTGAAAGTTGTTCTTAATCACTCTGATCAGTTTACATGTTGATGGGGCATATGTCACAATCACTGGTAGGATAGGGGTCAGATCAATAGGTTTGGTCTGTAGGAATGATTTAAAACATTTCCTAAGGAAAGAACGACAGTACCCCCTAGTGGCGAGAGCTGCAAATAGAATTTTGGTCGCTGCTCTGAAATCACTCCGCTGGGTGCAGATTCTGTGGAATCGCAATAATTGGGACTTAATTAGACCAGCAAAGGTATGTTTCGGGTGGAAGCTTGTTTTATATAACAATGCATGCGTGTCCGTGGGTTTGAAAAACACTTTAATGTCCAATTTGTGGGTCTGTGAAAAATTTGGGCCTTTAAAGGTGGTTGTGTCCAAGAAGTCAATTGTAGAGTCGCTAATTGTGGATTTAAGTTTAATTGAGTCATTGTGATCATTCAGAGTGGTTAGAAACGTTTCAAAATCTTGTTCAGAATGAGGCCATACTCCCCAGATGTCATCAAGAAACCTGTAATAATACAGCGGTTTTTTATTACATTTTGCCAGGGCTGCAGTTTCCCATTCAGCCATGAATATGTTGGCGTATGCTGGGGCAAATTTCTTACCCATGGCTGTCCCTTTTATTTGTAAGAAGTAGTCCCCGTTGAACTCAAAGTCATTTCTTGTCAGATTGATTTCCAATAATTGCAATAATTCTTTTTCTGGCCTTTTCTTTTCTGGATATTTGTGGAAAATATTCCTAATGGAGTTCATTCCCTCCTTAATATCAATATTGGTATAAAGGCTGTCAATGTCAATCGAGAAAAGAAATGAGTTTGGGGGTACCTCTGCCTGTTTCACCTTCTCCACAAAGTCATATGTGTCTTTAATATAACTGTCATGCTTTGTGGACAAGGGGTTCAGGAAAAAGTCCAGATATTCTGCTGTGTGGTATGTTTCACTTTCACAATCAGATACAATGGGACGCCCGGGAGGCACCTGGAATGGTACAGACCACTTTGCCGGGTCTTTGTGGATTTTGGGAAGCAAATAAAACAGCCTTCCTCTTGGCTCAGAGGAGCCCAATAAATAGTTTTTCTGTTTCATATTAATGAATTTCTTTTGATAAAGATTATTAATTATTTTCTCCACAATAGGCAGTGTGTCCAAATAGATGGGTTTCTTCAATTTTGAGTAGTATGTTGTATCATTTAGTTGTCTGTAGCCCTCCTGTAAATATTGATCTCTGTCCAGGATGACCACAGCACTTCCTTTGTCTGCCGGTTTTATAATTATTTGTTTATTTTCTCTTAGTTCTTTTAGAGCTTTGGTTTCTTCTCCCTTTAAGTTAGGTTTGATGCGGTCAATGTGGAAATGATTATCAAAATATTCATAATCAGCTTTCACCAAGGTGGACACCTCATGTGGAAGCTGACCCAAGGGAGGAGACCAATTAGATTTGGGAGTGAAGGGTTGGATTTCTGTGTCAGATTTATCTCCATAATGTATAGCCAATTTGACCCTTCTGTGATATTGTTGAATGTCGTATCTACATTGTAATAGGAAATTTTTATTGTGGCCCTTTGTGGGAATAAAATTAAGGCCCCTACTTAAAAGGGTCCGCTGAGCAGTGGAAGGCTGAAAGTGTTTAGATAAATTGATGACACTGTTGCAATTGACATCACTTACCCCCTCCCTGTTAGCTGGGTTCACGGGGATACAACATTTACATAGTTGCTCCAATGCTCCAACATACACATCGCTGTCTTATCAGTCCAATGGATATTGTCCTTTTCTGTGTGGAACATTGAATCAGGAAGAGTGGGTATGTGTTCGTCCAGACCTGCAATAAAAGTGTTCAAATGTAGCAGTGTTTCCTGCTCATTACGGGGCAGAGTTGAGGAAAAGTTAATAGCTGGAATGTAGATGTCGGCCTCAGGAAATCTTTCCTGGGCTGTCTGCAGTGCCTTTTTCAGCTCTGTGACCGGTGTGTCTTTGTCTCTTTGTGACCTATTGTTTAGGCCAAAAGATAACACCAGTGTTTCCAAATCTTCGTCGCAGGTCGCTTTTTCCAAAAGGGCTTGTGCGTGGCACCATTTCGCCCCGGGAAAACTGTCAATTTGTATTCCTGGTGCTGAAAAGGATGGGAGTTTACACACATTTGAGTCACCCATGATGAGTGATGTTTCTCTGATGTGAAGACTCCAGTCTTCCAGTTTCTTCTGCGTGTTCGGGTGTCTTGTTGGAGGGTGCGTTTGCTGAATGGGTGTACCTGGTGAAGAGGGAGGAGACAAGGAGGATTCCTCAATTCTCCTCGTTTGGAGGCGGGTCTGCACGCAGGATTTCAGTTTATCCTGAGTGGTGCGTGGCAGGCTGGAGCGTGAAGCTGTCGGGGATTTGGGCGCTGTTCTTCTGCCTCCCTTGGATTTGGTGGGGGTGGATTCCCCCTGTGTGAGGTCCATTACCTCGATCTCCATGTTCTCAGAAGGCTGTGGAGGCTGAGTGGGTGGAGGTGACTTCTCCCCAGTGGGGGTCACGTGGAGAGCGTCGAGGACCCTTCTCACTCTCTGGTCTTTAGATGACATTGGTTCAGGCTCTGGTTCAGGAGGATCTTCCTGAGGGGTGGTGGTGGGCCTCAGGTCACCGTTCTCCTCCACCAGTCCCTCTGTGAGGGGTGACCAGTCACCTCTGATGGGGTCAGTCATGGTCGTCGCTGTCACCATGGTTACAGCGCTCGCTACAGGCGGAGCATGGATCTGCGCAGTAACTTTAATGGCCCGGCTGGTGCTGGGCTGTGGTGTGGCAGGTCGCGTGTGGGAGGAGGCTGGCTGCAACACCTCCACCGGAGGTTCGACAGGGTCGGGTTGTATCAGGTCCTCCCTCGCCTCTGGTTGTCGTCTCGGCTTGCCGGCTGTATGGTCCCGCTCTGCCGATCTGGTGTCTGCCAGCCTAGCTACGATGACTGCCTCGGTCTGTTCTAGCGACTCAGGCTGGAGGCGGCGGCCCAGGTTGCGTTTGGCCCAGGATGTCGCCACTTCAAAGGGTCCCCTCCAGTCCTGCTTAGGGAACTCAAAAAGGCTTTTTAATTCCTCCTCCATCGCCTCAGAATAATGTTCACGGAGGATTGAAACAGTGTTGTGCGCCCAGTTTTGAGCATTACCCTCAATCAGCGCCTGTGTCCGTTCATTTGGGACGGCCGGCTTAACAACAGTCATCAAGTTCTGGGCTATTTTATTCAAAGAGGGCGGGTATGCATCCCTTGAGACATTTTTAAGGTGGTGGACTGATTTAATGAGTCTATGAATAATACGCACTTTGATAGAAAAGTCTGGGTCATCAGACGGTATTTTGTTCGTGGGAGGCTCAGATCGCTCGGATCTGGCGTGTTTCACATACCGTCTATTCTGGGCTGGTCTCTGTTCAAAACGCCGCTCTCGGTGACGGGCAGTATGGTGGTCCGCAGTCGTTCGCCATCTCTGCTGGTTTGGCTGCCATGTGTGCGGGATTTCTCTCACCTCCCGGTGGTCCCGTCCTCTCACTACCGATGCGTAGGTCCGGCGCCCATTGCGGGACGGGTAGCTGGTCCGTCGGGGTGACCTCCGGTCGCTCGTGAAGTAGCGATCTCCCCGTGTGTCCTGGGCTCGCCCCCGTTCAAACCGCTGCTCTCGTTCAGTCCGATCTCTGTGTTGGGCAGCATAGCGATCCTCAGTCGGCCGTTCTCTCCGCTGGTTGTGCTGCCATACGTGCGGGATTTCTCTCTCATCCCGGTAGTCACGTCCTCTCACCACCGATGCGTAGGTCCGGCGTCTGTTGCGGGACGGGTAGCTGGTACGCCGGGGTGATCTCCGGTCGCTCGCAAAGCCGCGATCTCCTCTCCGGTTTCCACGTCGTCGGACGGTGGTCCACCGGTCCTCTGCTGTAAACGTGGGCATGTTTGCGGTCTCACTCGTGGCTTTAACTTAACTAACTGGTCACTTGTGACTGTGCTAGCAATGTTAAGCAGCTGTGCGCAAACTGATGACACTCACGTTTAACTTAGTACATCAACTAGGAGCTTTATTTTCGCTCAGTACAAAAGTTCAAAAGTGAACAAATATACATAAAAGTAAGCCAATAACGCGACGTTTCGGTTCGCATGAACCTTCTTCAGGCTGGCTTACTAGAAGAATGAATACAGCATAACAAAATCTCAGTTATGTTCTGTGTGTACACTGCGCAAGTCCAAATTCAAACTTTGCGGGTCTCCTCGACCAATGAGAAGAGCATCTGCTCCATGAGTCAGAGGTCCCTTTAAAGTTTAAATTGATTGGATGCTTACTTGTTTGCAGTGTTCAGGAGCATTTTGGCCCACCGTAATTTGTGAAGAGGAATACAGTTTTCACAAAACATTACTCTCCATATGAGAGTTAAATAAAAATCATCACAAACAAAATGGCGTTGATGATATATACAATCAAACAATATGTACACCGGATGACAGTAATCTGTGTATAGAAATATACAGTTTCCACATAAAGTCTTTCTCCATATGAGAGTTAAAAGAACAGTATCACAATTCGAATTATGTTGATAATATGTACAGTTATTGAATATACACACATATATACAGTGCTTTGTGTAAGGACAGAGGGCTCCAGGAGTGGGTGGACAAGGGGCGCAGGCCGGTTAGGAGAGGGTAAGGTGGGGGCCCGATTGGGTCCCAATGCACAGGCCATCCTTGCTCCCGGCTCAAGGAACCATGTCCCCGATTTGGTGCCCTGAAAAGGGATTGTTTTAGCATCCTGAGCATGAGGCCTCCAGATGGGGAGGGAGGGGAGGAGGGAGGGAGGGAGAGCGAGAGAAAAGGGTGAGGGAGAGGGAGAACGGGGAGGGAGGGGGGGGGGGGGGAAGGAGAGGAGGGTTTTTGGGGTCAAGGGTCAAACCAATATGGGGTTCAAGGTGGTTAGGGTCAGGATTGAATTCAGGGCTGGGCATCAAAGATGAGGTTAAATCCAGCGCAGGTTTCGAGCCGGTTAAGGTTAGGATAAAACCTCATGGTCAGGGTGCTTCAGCAAATATATACAGAGACCGGTGGAATGATGATAACAGCAATAATGATGATGAGTATAACAAGCATGGCAACAAGCATAGCAACAACAAGACACTAATAAACAACAATTATGTACACTGTGTGGATTTTATGTCCCTTTAAAAACTTTTTTCATTTAACCCCTTAGGGTGTACAGTGTCTAATTTGGCAATCCAGCCTCTTTCAGCCTTCCTCCTCTGCTGAGCTGTCCATCTGGGGTTTGCCTGTATCACTGTTGCTTTGACCGATTTCCAGCCGTGTGACAGGAAGTGTTTCACCAAATGTGTGTGTGTGTTCCTTTTCCTTAACACATTGTACCTGTGCTGGGTGAATCTGGTCAGAAGTGTGTTGCCTGTCTCACCAACATATTGGATGCCACATTGGCTGCAAGTAATCACATAAATACAGTTCCTGGAGCGTGGGGTACCGTTACATTGTGAGTGGAATACATTTCCATTTGAGAAGCTGCGCAGCCATGTTTGGTGCTTAAAAAATTGCCCCTGGTCTCTGAGTTTGGGCTCAGAGAGAGGTGAAAGTTTTGCCTTAATGAGGAAATCCCTCAGGTTTTTATTCCTCTTAAAGGCCGCTATCACCTTATGATCACCCAGTAATTGGGTTTTCTGGACAAGATCTTGAAAGTTGTTCTTAATCACTCTGATCAGTTTACATGTTGATGGGGCATATGTCACAATCACTGGTAGGATAGGGGTCAGATCAATAGGTTTGGTCTGTAGGAATGATTTAAAACATTTCCTAAGGAAAGAACGACAGTACCCCCTAGTGGCGAGAGCTGCAAATAGAATTTTGGTCGCTGCTCTGAAATCACTCCGCTGGGTGCAGATTCTGTGGAATCGCAATAATTGGGACTTAATTAGACCAGCAAAGGTATGTTTCGGGTGGAAGCTTGTTTTATATAACAATGCATGCGTGTCCGTGGGTTTGAAAAACACTTTAATGTCCAATTTGTGGGTCTGTGAAAAATTTGGGCCTTTAAAGGTGGTTGTGTCCAAGAAGTCAATTGTAGAGTCGCTAATTGTGGATTTAAGTTTAATTGAGTCATTGTGATCATTCAGAGTGGTTAGAAACGTTTCAAAATCTTGTTCAGAATGAGGCCATACTCCCCAGATGTCATCAAGAAACCTGTAATAATACAGCGGTTTTTTATTACATTTTGCCAGGGCTGCAGTTTCCCATTCAGCCATGAATATGTTGGCGTATGCTGGGGCAAATTTCTTACCCATGGCTGTCCCTTTTATTTGTAAGAAGTAGTCCCCGTTGAACTCAAAGTCATTTCTTGTCAGATTGATTTCCAATAATTGCAATAATTCTTTTTCTGGCCTTTTCTTTTCTGGATATTTGTGGAAAATATTCCTAATGGAGTTCATTCCCTCCTTAATATCAATATTGGTATAAAGGCTGTCAATGTCAATCGAGAAAAGAAATGAGTTTGGGGGTACCTCTGCCTGTTTCACCTTCTCCACAAAGTCATATGTGTCTTTAATATAACTGTCATGCTTTGTGGACAAGGGGTTCAGGAAAAAGTCCAGATATTCTGCTGTGTGGTATGTTTCACTTTCACAATCAGATACAATGGGACGCCCGGGAGGCACCTGGAATGGTACAGACCACTTTGCCGGGTCTTTGTGGATTTTGGGAAGCAAATAAAACAGCCTTCCTCTTGGCTCAGAGGAGCCCAATAAATAGTTTTTCTGTTTCATATTAATGAATTTCTTTTGATAAAGATTATTAATTATTTTCTCCACAATAGGCAGTGTGTCCAAATAGATGGGTTTCTTCAATTTTGAGTAGTATGTTGTATCATTTAGTTGTCTGTAGCCCTCCTGTAAATATTGATCTCTGTCCAGGATGACCACAGCACTTCCTTTGTCTGCCGGTTTTATAATTATTTGTTTATTTTCTCTTAGTTCTTTTAGAGCTTTGGTTTCTTCTCCCTTTAAGTTAGGTTTGATGCGGTCAATGTGGAAATGATTATCAAAATATTCATAATCAGCTTTCACCAAGGTGGACACCTCATGTGGAAGCTGACCCAAGGGAGGAGACCAATTAGATTTGGGAGTGAAGGGTTGGATTTCTGTGTCAGATTTATCTCCATAATGTATAGCCAATTTGACCCTTCTGTGATATTGTTGAATGTCGTATCTACATTGTAATAGGAAATTTTTATTGTGGCCCTTTGTGGGAATAAAATTAAGGCCCCTACTTAAAAGGGTCCGCTGAGCAGTGGAAGGCTGAAAGTGTTTAGATAAATTGATGACACTGTTGCAATTGACATCACTTACCCCCTCCCTGTTAGCTGGGTTCACGGGGATACAACATTTACATAGTTGCTCCAATGCTCCAACATACACATCGCTGTCTTATCAGTCCAATGGATATTGTCCTTTTCTGTGTGGAACATTGAATCAGGAAGAGTGGGTATGTGTTCGTCCAGACCTGCAATAAAAGTGTTCAAATGTAGCAGTGTTTCCTGCTCATTCCGGGGCAGAGTTGAGGAAAAGTTAATAGCTGGAATGTAGATGTCGGCCTCAGGAAATCTTTCCTGGGCTGTCTGCAGTGCCTTTTTCAGCTCTGTGACCGGTGTGTCTTTGTCTCTTTGTGACCTATTGTTTAGGCCAAAAGATAACACCAGTGTTTCCAAATCTTCGTCGCAGGTCGCTTTTTCCAAAAGGGCTTGTGCGTGGCACCATTTCGCCCCGGGAAAACTGTCAATTTGTATTCCTGGTGCTGAAAAGGATGGGAGTTTACACACATTTGAGTCACCCATGATGAGTGATGTTTCTCTGATGTGAAGACTCCAGTCTTCCAGTTTCTTCTGCGTGTTCGGGTGTCTTGTTGGAGGGTGCGTTTGCTGAATGGGTGTACCTGGTGAAGAGGGAGGAGACAAGGAGGATTCCTCAATTCTCCTCGTTTGGAGGCGGGTCTGCACGCAGGATTTCAGTTTATCCTGAGTGGTGCGTGGCAGGCTGGAGCGTGAAGCTGTCGGGGATTTGGGCGCTGTTCTTCTGCCTCCCTTGGATTTGGTGGGGGTGGATTCCCCCTGTGTGAGGTCCATTACCTCGATCTCCATGTTCTCAGAAGGCTGTGGAGGCTGAGTGGGTGGAGGTGACTTCTCCCCAGTGGGGGTCACGTGGAGAGCGTCGAGGACCCTTCTCACTCTCTGGTCTTTAGATGACATTGGTTCAGGCTCTGGTTCAGGAGGATCTTCCTGAGGGGTGGTGGTGGGCCTCAGGTCACCGTTCTCCTCCACCAGTCCCTCTGTGAGGGGTGACCAGTCACCTCTGATGGGGTCAGTCAGTCATGGTCGTCGCTGTCACCATGGTTACAGCGCTCGCTACAGGCGGAGCATGGATCTGCGCAGTAACTTTAATGGCCCGGCTGGTGCTGGGCTGTGGTGTGGCAGGTCGCGTGTGGGAGGAGGCTGGCTGCAACACCTCCACCGGAGGTTCGACAGGGTCGGGTTGTATCAGGTCCTCCCTCGCCTCTGGTTGTCGTCTCGGCTTGCCGGCTGTATGGTCCCGCTCTGCCGATCTGGTGTCTGCCAGCCTAGCTACGATGACTGCCTCGGTCTGTTCTAGCGACTCAGGCTGGAGGCGGCGGCCCAGGTTGCGTTTGGCCCAGGATGTCGCCACTTCAAAGGGTCCCCTCCAGTCCTGCTTAGGGAACTCAAAAAGGCTTTTTAATTCCTCCTCCATCGCCTCAGAATAATGTTCACGGAGGATTGAAACAGTGTTGTGCGCCCAGTTTTGAGCATTACCCTCAATCAGCGCCTGTGTCCGTTCATTTGGGACGGCCGGCTTAACAACAGTCATCAAGTTCTGGGCTATTTTATTCAAAGAGGGCGGGTATGCATCCCTTGAGACATTTTTAAGGTGGTGGACTGATTTAATGAGTCTATGAATAATACGCACTTTGATAGAAAAGTCTGGGTCATCAGACGGTATTTTGTTCGTGGGAGGCTCAGATCGCTCGGATCTGGCGTGTTTCACATACCGTCTATTCTGGGCTGGTCTCTGTTCAAAACGCCGCTCTCGGTGACGGGCAGTATGGTGGTCCGCAGTCGTTCGCCATCTCTGCTGGTTTGGCTGCCATGTGTGCGGGATTTCTCTCACCTCCCGGTGGTCCCGTCCTCTCACTACCGATGCGTAGGTCCGGCGCCCATTGCGGGACGGGTAGCTGGTCCGTCGGGGTGACCTCCGGTCGCTCGTGAAGTAGCGATCTCCCCGTGTGTCCTGGGCTCGCCCCCGTTCAAACCGCTGCTCTCGTTCAGTCCGATCTCTGTGTTGGGCAGCATAGCGATCCTCAGTCGGCCGTTCTCTCCGCTGGTTGTGCTGCCATACGTGCGGGATTTCTCTCTCATCCCGGTAGTCACGTCCTCTCACCACCGATGCGTAGGTCCGGCGTCTGTTGCGGGACGGGTAGCTGGTACGCCGGGGTGATCTCCGGTCGCTCGCAAAGCCGCGATCTCCTCTCCGGTTTCCACGTCGTCGGACGGTGGTCCACCGGTCCTCTGCTGTAAACGTGGGCATGTTTGCGGTCTCACTCGTGGCTTTAACTTAACTAACTGGTCACTTGTGACTGTGCTAGCAATGTTAAGCAGCTGTGCGCAAACTGATGACACTCACGTTTAACTTAGTACATCAACTAGGAGCTTTATTTTCGCTCAGTACAAAAGTTCAAAAGTGAACAAATATACATAAAAGTAAGCCAATAACGCGACGTTTCGGTTCGCATGAACCTTCTTCAGGCTGGCTTACTAGAAGAATGAATACAGCATAACAAAATCTCAGTTATGTTCTGTGTGTACACTGCGCAAGTCCAAATTCAAACTTTGCGGGTCTCCTCGACCAATGAGAAGAGCATCTGCTCCATGAGTCAGAGGTCCCTTTAAAGTTTAAATTGATTGGATGCTTACTTGTTTGCAGTGTTCAGGAGCATTTTGGCCCACCGTAATTTGTGAAGAGGAATACAGTTTTCACAAAACATTACTCTCCATATGAGAGTTAAATAAAAATCATCACAAACAAAATGGCGTTGATGATATATACAATCAAACAATATGTACACCGGATGACAGTAATCTGTGTATAGAAATATACAGTTTCCACATAAAGTCTTTCTCCATATGAGAGTTAAAAGAACAGTATCACAATTCGAATTATGTTGATAATATGTACAGTTATTGAATATACACACATATATACAGTGCTTTGTGTAAGGACAGAGGGCTCCAGGAGTGGGTGGACAAGGGGCGCAGGCCGGTTAGGAGAGGGTAAGGTGGGGGCCCGATTGGGTCCCAATGCACAGGCCATCCTTGCTCCCGGCTCAAGGAACCATGTCCCCGATTTGGTGCCCTGAAAAGGGATTGTTTTAGCATCCTGAGCATGAGGCCTCCAGATGGGGAGGGAGGGGAGGAGGGAGGGAGGGAGAGCGAGAGAAAAGGGTGAGGGAGAGGGAGAACGGGGAGGGAGGGGGGGGGGGGGGAAGGAGAGGAGGGTTTTTGGGGTCAAGGGTCAAACCAATATGGGGTTCAAGGTGGTTAGGGTCAGGATTGAATTCAGGGCTGGGCATCAAAGATGAGGTTAAATCCAGCGCAGGTTTCGAGCCGGTTAAGGTTAGGATAAAACCTCATGGTCAGGGTGCTTCAGCAAATATATACAGAGACCGGTGGAATGATGATAACAGCAATAATGATGATGAGTATAACAAGCATGGCAACAAGCATAGCAACAACAAGACACTAATAAACAACAATTATGTACACTGTGTGGATTTTATGTCCCTTTAAAAACTTTTTTCATTTAACCCCTTAGGGTGTACAGTGTCTAATTTGGCAATCCAGCCTCTTTCAGCCTTCCTCCTCTGCTGAGCTGTCCATCTGGGGTTTGCCTGTATCACTGTTGCTTTGACCGATTTCCAGCCGTGTGACAGGAAGTGTTTCACCAAATGTGTGTGTGTGTTCCTTTT
Source organism: Aulonocara sp. 'chitande type north' Nkhata Bay (assembly GCF_057382095.1). Lineage (NCBI taxonomy): Eukaryota > Metazoa > Chordata > Actinopteri > Cichliformes > Cichlidae > Aulonocara > Aulonocara sp. 'chitande type north' Nkhata Bay. Next base: position 393,826 of record NW_028234342.1, on the reverse strand, counting down.
CCTTAACACATTGTACCTGTGCTGGGTGAATCTGGTCAGAAGTGTGTTGCCTGTCTCACCAACATATTGGATGCCACATTGGCTGCAAGTAATCACATAAATACAGTTCCTGGAGCGTGGGGTACCGTTACATTGTGAGTGGAATACATTTCCATTTGAGAAGCTGCGCAGCCATGTTTGGTGCTTAAAAAATTGCCCCTGGTCTCTGAGTTTGGGCTCAGAGAGAGGTGAAAGTTTTGCCTTAATGAGGAAATCCCTCAGGTTTTTATTCCTCTTAAAGGCCGCTATCACCTTATGATCACCCAGTAATTGGGTTTTCTGGACAAGATCTTGAAAGTTGTTCTTAATCACTCTGATCAGTTTACATGTTGATGGGGCATATGTCACAATCACTGGTAGGATAGGGGTCAGATCAATAGGTTTGGTCTGTAGGAATGATTTAAAACATTTCCTAAGGAAAGAACGACAGTACCCCCTAGTGGCGAGAGCTGCAAATAGAATTTTGGTCGCTGCTCTGAAATCACTCCGCTGGGTGCAGATTCTGTGGAATCGCAATAATTGGGACTTAATTAGACCAGCAAAGGTATGTTTCGGGTGGAAGCTTGTTTTATATAACAATGCATGCGTGTCCGTGGGTTTGAAAAACACTTTAATGTCCAATTTGTGGGTCTGTGAAAAATTTGGGCCTTTAAAGGTGGTTGTGTCCAAGAAGTCAATTGTAGAGTCGCTAATTGTGGATTTAAGTTTAATTGAGTCATTGTGATCATTCAGAGTGGTTAGAAACGTTTCAAAATCTTGTTCAGAATGAGGCCATACTCCCCAGATGTCATCAAGAAACCTGTAATAATACAGCGGTTTTTTATTACATTTTGCCAGGGCTGCAGTTTCCCATTCAGCCATGAATATGTTGGCGTATGCTGGGGCAAATTTCTTACCCATGGCTGTCCCTTTTATTTGTAAGAAGTAGTCCCCGTTGAACTCAAAGTCATTTCTTGTCAGATTGATTTCCAATAATTGCAATAATTCTTTTTCTGGCCTTTTCTTTTCTGGATATTTGTGGAAAATATTCCTAATGGAGTTCATTCCCTCCTTAATATCAATATTGGTATAAAGGCTGTCAATGTCAATCGAGAAAAGAAATGAGTTTGGGGGTACCTCTGCCTGTTTCACCTTCTCCACAAAGTCATATGTGTCTTTAATATAACTGTCATGCTTTGTGGACAAGGGGTTCAGGAAAAAGTCCAGATATTCTGCTGTGTGGTATGTTTCACTTTCACAATCAGATACAATGGGACGCCCGGGAGGCACCTGGAATGGTACAGACCACTTTGCCGGGTCTTTGTGGATTTTGGGAAGCAAATAAAACAGCCTTCCTCTTGGCTCAGAGGAGCCCAATAAATAGTTTTTCTGTTTCATATTAATGAATTTCTTTTGATAAAGATTATTAATTATTTTCTCCACAATAGGCAGTGTGTCCAAATAGATGGGTTTCTTCAATTTTGAGTAGTATGTTGTATCATTTAGTTGTCTGTAGCCCTCCTGTAAATATTGATCTCTGTCCAGGATGACCACAGCACTTCCTTTGTCTGCCGGTTTTATAATTATTTGTTTATTTTCTCTTAGTTCTTTTAGAGCTTTGGTTTCTTCTCCCTTTAAGTTAGGTTTGATGCGGTCAATGTGGAAATGATTATCAAAATATTCATAATCAGCTTTCACCAAGGTGGACACCTCATGTGGAAGCTGACCCAAGGGAGGAGACCAATTAGATTTGGGAGTGAAGGGTTGGATTTCTGTGTCAGATTTATCTCCATAATGTATAGCCAATTTGACCCTTCTGTGATATTGTTGAATGTCGTATCTACATTGTAATAGGAAATTTTTATTGTGGCCCTTTGTGGGAATAAAATTAAGGCCCCTACTTAAAAGGGTCCGCTGAGCAGTGGAAGGCTGAAAGTGTTTAGATAAATTGATGACACTGTTGCAATTGACATCACTTACCCCCTCCCTGTTAGCTGGGTTCACGGGGATACAACATTTACATAGTTGCTCCAATGCTCCAACATACACATCGCTGTCTTATCAGTCCAATGGATATTGTCCTTTTCTGTGTGGAACATTGAATCAGGAAGAGTGGGTATGTGTTCGTCCAGACCTGCAATAAAAGTGTTCAAATGTAGCAGTGTTTCCTGCTCATTCCGGGGCAGAGTTGAGGAAAAGTTAATAGCTGGAATGTAGATGTCGGCCTCAGGAAATCTTTCCTGGGCTGTCTGCAGTGCCTTTTTCAGCTCTGTGACCGGTGTGTCTTTGTCTCTTTGTGACCTATTGTTTAGGCCAAAAGATAACACCAGTGTTTCCAAATCTTCGTCGCAGGTCGCTTTTTCCAAAAGGGCTTGTGCGTGGCACCATTTCGCCCCGGGAAAACTGTCAATTTGTATTCCTGGTGCTGAAAAGGATGGGAGTTTACACACATTTGAGTCACCCATGATGAGTGATGTTTCTCTGATGTGAAGACTCCAGTCTTCCAGTTTCTTCTGCGTGTTCGGGTGTCTTGTTGGAGGGTGCGTTTGCTGAATGGGTGTACCTGGTGAAGAGGGAGGAGACAAGGAGGATTCCTCAATTCTCCTCGTTTGGAGGCGGGTCTGCACGCAGGATTTCAGTTTATCCTGAGTGGTGCGTGGCAGGCTGGAGCGTGAAGCTGTCGGGGATTTGGGCGCTGTTCTTCTGCCTCCCTTGGATTTGGTGGGGGTGGATTCCCCCTGTGTGAGGTCCATTACCTCGATCTCCATGTTCTCAGAAGGCTGTGGAGGCTGAGTGGGTGGAGGTGACTTCTCCCCAGTGGGGGTCACGTGGAGAGCGTCGAGGACCCTTCTCACTCTCTGGTCTTTAGATGACATTGGTTCAGGCTCTGGTTCAGGAGGATCTTCCTGAGGGGTGGTGGTGGGCCTCAGGTCACCGTTCTCCTCCACCAGTCCCTCTGTGAGGGGTGACCAGTCACCTCTGATGGGGTCAGTCATGGTCGTCGCTGTCACCATGGTTACAGCGCTCGCTACAGGCGGAGCATGGATCTGCGCAGTAACTTTAATGGCCCGGCTGGTGCTGGGCTGTGGTGTGGCAGGTCGCGTGTGGGAGGAGGCTGGCTGCAACACCTCCACCGGAGGTTCGACAGGGTCGGGTTGTATCAGGTCCTCCCTCGCCTCTGGTTGTCGTCTCGGCTTGCCGGCTGTATGGTCCCGCTCTGCCGATCTGGTGTCTGCCAGCCTAGCTACGATGACTGCCTCGGTCTGTTCTAGCGACTCAGGCTGGAGGCGGCGGCCCAGGTTGCGTTTGGCCCAGGATGTCGCCACTTCAAAGGGTCCCCTCCAGTCCTGCTTAGGGAACTCAAAAAGGCTTTTTAATTCCTCCTCCATCGCCTCAGAATAATGTTCACGGAGGATTGAAACAGTGTTGTGCGCCCAGTTTTGAGCATTACCCTCAATCAGCGCCTGTGTCCGTTCATTTGGGACGGCCGGCTTAACAACAGTCATCAAGTTCTGGGCTATTTTATTCAAAGAGGGCGGGTATGCATCCCTTGAGACATTTTTAAGGTGGTGGACTGATTTAATGAGTCTATGAATAATACGCACTTTGATAGAAAAGTCTGGGTCATCAGACGGTATTTTGTTCGTGGGAGGCTCAGATCGCTCGGATCTGGCGTGTTTCACATACCGTCTATTCTGGGCTGGTCTCTGTTCAAAACGCCGCTCTCGGTGACGGGCAGTATGGTGGTCCGCAGTCGTTCGCCATCTCTGCTGGTTTGGCTGCCATGTGTGCGGGATTTCTCTCACCTCCCGGTGGTCCCGTCCTCTCACTACCGATGCGTAGGTCCGGCGCCCATTGCGGGACGGGTAGCTGGTCCGTCGGGGTGACCTCCGGTCGCTCGTGAAGTAGCGATCTCCCCGTGTGTCCTGGGCTCGCCCCCGTTCAAACCGCTGCTCTCGTTCAGTCCGATCTCTGTGTTGGGCAGCATAGCGATCCTCAGTCGGCCGTTCTCTCCGCTGGTTGTGCTGCCATACGTGCGGGATTTCTCTCTCATCCCGGTAGTCACGTCCTCTCACCACCGATGCGTAGGTCCGGCGTCTGTTGCGGGACGGGTAGCTGGTACGCCGGGGTGATCTCCGGTCGCTCGCAAAGCCGCGATCTCCTCTCCGGTTTCCACGTCGTCGGACGGTGGTCCACCGGTCCTCTGCTGTAAACGTGGGCATGTTTGCGGTCTCACTCGTGGCTTTAACTTAACTAACTGGTCACTTGTGACTGTGCTAGCAATGTTAAGCAGCTGTGCGCAAACTGATGACACTCACGTTTAACTTAGTACATCAACTAGGAGCTTTATTTTCGCTCAGTACAAAAGTTCAAAAGTGAACAAATATACATAAAAGTAAGCCAATAACGCGACGTTTCGGTTCGCATGAACCTTCTTCAGGCTGGCTTACTAGAAGAATGAATACAGCATAACAAAATCTCAGTTATGTTCTGTGTGTACACTGCGCAAGTCCAAATTCAAACTTTGCGGGTCTCCTCGACCAATGAGAAGAGCATCTGCTCCATGAGTCAGAGGTCCCTTTAAAGTTTAAATTGATTGGATGCTTACTTGTTTGCAGTGTTCAGGAGCATTTTGGCCCACCGTAATTTGTGAAGAGGAATACAGTTTTCACAAAACATTACTCTCCATATGAGAGTTAAATAAAAATCATCACAAACAAAATGGCGTTGATGATATATACAATCAAACAATATGTACACCGGATGACAGTAATCTGTGTATAGAAATATACAGTTTCCACATAAAGTCTTTCTCCATATGAGAGTTAAAAGAACAGTATCACAATTCGAATTATGTTGATAATATGTACAGTTATTGAATATACACACATATATACAGTGCTTTGTGTAAGGACAGAGGGCTCCAGGAGTGGGTGGACAAGGGGCGCAGGCCGGTTAGGAGAGGGTAAGGTGGGGGCCCGATTGGGTCCCAATGCACAGGCCATCCTTGCTCCCGGCTCAAGGAACCATGTCCCCGATTTGGTGCCCTGAAAAGGGATTGTTTTAGCATCCTGAGCATGAGGCCTCCAGATGGGGAGGGAGGGGAGGAGGGAGGGAGGGAGAGCGAGAGAAAAGGGTGAGGGAGAGGGAGAACGGGGAGGGAGGGGGGGGGGGGGGAAGGAGAGGAGGGTTTTTGGGGTCAAGGGTCAAACCAATATGGGGTTCAAGGTGGTTAGGGTCAGGATTGAATTCAGGGCTGGGCATCAAAGATGAGGTTAAATCCAGCGCAGGTTTCGAGCCGGTTAAGGTTAGGATAAAACCTCATGGTCAGGGTGCTTCAGCAAATATATACAGAGACCGGTGGAATGATGATAACAGCAATAATGATGATGAGTATAACAAGCATGGCAACAAGCATAGCAACAACAAGACACTAATAAACAACAATTATGTACACTGTGTGGATTTTATGTCCCTTTAAAAACTTTTTTCATTTAACCCCTTAGGGTGTACAGTGTCTAATTTGGCAATCCAGCCTCTTTCAGCCTTCCTCCTCTGCTGAGCTGTCCATCTGGGGTTTGCCTGTATCACTGTTGCTTTGACCGATTTCCAGCCGTGTGACAGGAAGTGTTTCACCAAATGTGTGTGTGTGTTCCTTTTCCTTAACACATTGTACCTGTGCTGGGTGAATCTGGTCAGAAGTGTGTTGCCTGTCTCACCAACATATTGGATGCCACATTGGCTGCAAGTAATCACATAAATACAGTTCCTGGAGCGTGGGGTACCGTTACATTGTGAGTGGAATACATTTCCATTTGAGAAGCTGCGCAGCCATGTTTGGTGCTTAAAAAATTGCCCCTGGTCTCTGAGTTTGGGCTCAGAGAGAGGTGAAAGTTTTGCCTTAATGAGGAAATCCCTCAGGTTTTTATTCCTCTTAAAGGCCGCTATCACCTTATGATCACCCAGTAATTGGGTTTTCTGGACAAGATCTTGAAAGTTGTTCTTAATCACTCTGATCAGTTTACATGTTGATGGGGCATATGTCACAATCACTGGTAGGATAGGGGTCAGATCAATAGGTTTGGTCTGTAGGAATGATTTAAAACATTTCCTAAGGAAAGAACGACAGTACCCCCTAGTGGCGAGAGCTGCAAATAGAATTTTGGTCGCTGCTCTGAAATCACTCCGCTGGGTGCAGATTCTGTGGAATCGCAATAATTGGGACTTAATTAGACCAGCAAAGGTATGTTTCGGGTGGAAGCTTGTTTTATATAACAATGCATGCGTGTCCGTGGGTTTGAAAAACACTTTAATGTCCAATTTGTGGGTCTGTGAAAAATTTGGGCCTTTAAAGGTGGTTGTGTCCAAGAAGTCAATTGTAGAGTCGCTAATTGTGGATTTAAGTTTAATTGAGTCATTGTGATCATTCAGAGTGGTTAGAAACGTTTCAAAATCTTGTTCAGAATGAGGCCATACTCCCCAGATGTCATCAAGAAACCTGTAATAATACAGCGGTTTTTTATTACATTTTGCCAGGGCTGCAGTTTCCCATTCAGCCATGAATATGTTGGCGTATGCTGGGGCAAATTTCTTACCCATGGCTGTCCCTTTTATTTGTAAGAAGTAGTCCCCGTTGAACTCAAAGTCATTTCTTGTCAGATTGATTTCCAATAATTGCAATAATTCTTTTTCTGGCCTTTTCTTTTCTGGATATTTGTGGAAAATATTCCTAATGGAGTTCATTCCCTCCTTAATATCAATATTGGTATAAAGGCTGTCAATGTCAATCGAGAAAAGAAATGAGTTTGGGGGTACCTCTGCCTGTTTCACCTTCTCCACAAAGTCATATGTGTCTTTAATATAACTGTCATGCTTTGTGGACAAGGGGTTCAGGAAAAAGTCCAGATATTCTGCTGTGTGGTATGTTTCACTTTCACAATCAGATACAATGGGACGCCCGGGAGGCACCTGGAATGGTACAGACCACTTTGCCGGGTCTTTGTGGATTTTGGGAAGCAAATAAAACAGCCTTCCTCTTGGCTCAGAGGAGCCCAATAAATAGTTTTTCTGTTTCATATTAATGAATTTCTTTTGATAAAGATTATTAATTATTTTCTCCACAATAGGCAGTGTGTCCAAATAGATGGGTTTCTTCAATTTTGAGTAGTATGTTGTATCATTTAGTTGTCTGTAGCCCTCCTGTAAATATTGATCTCTGTCCAGGATGACCACAGCACTTCCTTTGTCTGCCGGTTTTATAATTATTTGTTTATTTTCTCTTAGTTCTTTTAGAGCTTTGGTTTCTTCTCCCTTTAAGTTAGGTTTGATGCGGTCAATGTGGAAATGATTATCAAAATATTCATAATCAGCTTTCACCAAGGTGGACACCTCATGTGGAAGCTGACCCAAGGGAGGAGACCAATTAGATTTGGGAGTGAAGGGTTGGATTTCTGTGTCAGATTTATCTCCATAATGTATAGCCAATTTGACCCTTCTGTGATATTGTTGAATGTCGTATCTACATTGTAATAGGAAATTTTTATTGTGGCCCTTTGTGGGAATAAAATTAAGGCCCCTACTTAAAAGGGTCCGCTGAGCAGTGGAAGGCTGAAAGTGTTTAGATAAATTGATGACACTGTTGCAATTGACATCACTTACCCCCTCCCTGTTAGCTGGGTTCACGGGGATACAACATTTACATAGTTGCTCCAATGCTCCAACATACACATCGCTGTCTTATCAGTCCAATGGATATTGTCCTTTTCTGTGTGGAACATTGAATCAGGAAGAGTGGGTATGTGTTCGTCCAGACCTGCAATAAAAGTGTTCAAATGTAGCAGTGTTTCCTGCTCATTCCGGGGCAGAGTTGAGGAAAAGTTAATAGCTGGAATGTAGATGTCGGCCTCAGGAAATCTTTCCTGGGCTGTCTGCAGTGCCTTTTTCAGCTCTGTGACCGGTGTGTCTTTGTCTCTTTGTGACCTATTGTTTAGGCCAAAAGATAACACCAGTGTTTCCAAATCTTCGTCGCAGGTCGCTTTTTCCAAAAGGGCTTGTGCGTGGCACCATTTCGCCCCGGGAAAACTGTCAATTTGTATTCCTGGTGCTGAAAAGGATGGGAGTTTACACACATTTGAGTCACCCATGATGAGTGATGTTTCTCTGATGTGAAGACTCCAGTCTTCCAGTTTCTTCTGCGTGTTCGGGTGTCTTGTTGGAGGGTGCGTTTGCTGAATGGGTGTACCTGGTGAAGAGGGAGGAGACAAGGAGGATTCCTCAATTCTCCTCGTTTGGAGGCGGGTCTGCACGCAGGATTTCAGTTTATCCTGAGTGGTGCGTGGCAGGCTGGAGCGTGAAGCTGTCGGGGATTTGGGCGCTGTTCTTCTGCCTCCCTTGGATTTGGTGGGGGTGGATTCCCCCTGTGTGAGGTCCATTACCTCGATCTCCATGTTCTCAGAAGGCTGTGGAGGCTGAGTGGGTGGAGGTGACTTCTCCCCAGTGGGGGTCACGTGGAGAGCGTCGAGGACCCTTCTCACTCTCTGGTCTTTAGATGACATTGGTTCAGGCTCTGGTTCAGGAGGATCTTCCTGAGGGGTGGTGGTGGGCCTCAGGTCACCGTTCTCCTCCACCAGTCCCTCTGTGAGGGGTGACCAGTCACCTCTGATGGGGTCAGTCATGGTCGTCGCTGTCACCATGGTTACAGCGCTCGCTACAGGCGGAGCATGGATCTGCGCAGTAACTTTAATGGCCCGGCTGGTGCTGGGCTGTGGTGTGGCAGGTCGCGTGTGGGAGGAGGCTGGCTGCAACACCTCCACCGGAGGTTCGACAGGGTCGGGTTGTATCAGGTCCTCCCTCGCCTCTGGTTGTCGTCTCGGCTTGCCGGCTGTATGGTCCCGCTCTGCCGATCTGGTGTCTGCCAGCCTAGCTACGATGACTGCCTCGGTCTGTTCTAGCGACTCAGGCTGGAGGCGGCGGCCCAGGTTGCGTTTGGCCCAGGATGTCGCCACTTCAAAGGGTCCCCTCCAGTCCTGCTTAGGGAACTCAAAAAGGCTTTTTAATTCCTCCTCCATCGCCTCAGAATAATGTTCACGGAGGATTGAAACAGTGTTGTGCGCCCAGTTTTGAGCATTACCCTCAATCAGCGCCTGTGTCCGTTCATTTGGGACGGCCGGCTTAACAACAGTCATCAAGTTCTGGGCTATTTTATTCAAAGAGGGCGGGTATGCATCCCTTGAGACATTTTTAAGGTGGTGGACTGATTTAATGAGTCTATGAATAATACGCACTTTGATAGAAAAGTCTGGGTCATCAGACGGTATTTTGTTCGTGGGAGGCTCAGATCGCTCGGATCTGGCGTGTTTCACATACCGTCTATTCTGGGCTGGTCTCTGTTCAAAACGCCGCTCTCGGTGACGGGCAGTATGGTGGTCCGCAGTCGTTCGCCATCTCTGCTGGTTTGGCTGCCATGTGTGCGGGATTTCTCTCACCTCCCGGTGGTCCCGTCCTCTCACTACCGATGCGTAGGTCCGGCGCCCATTGCGGGACGGGTAGCTGGTCCGTCGGGGTGACCTCCGGTCGCTCGTGAAGTAGCGATCTCCCCGTGTGTCCTGGGCTCGCCCCCGTTCAAACCGCTGCTCTCGTTCAGTCCGATCTCTGTGTTGGGCAGCATAGCGATCCTCAGTCGGCCGTTCTCTCCGCTGGTTGTGCTGCCATACGTGCGGGATTTCTCTCTCATCCCGGTAGTCACGTCCTCTCACCACCGATGCGTAGGTCCGGCGTCTGTTGCGGGACGGGTAGCTGGTACGCCGGGGTGATCTCCGGTCGCTCGCAAAGCCGCGATCTCCTCTCCGGTTTCCACGTCGTCGGACGGTGGTCCACCGGTCCTCTGCTGTAAACGTGGGCATGTTTGCGGTCTCACTCGTGGCTTTAACTTAACTAACTGGTCACTTGTGACTGTGCTAGCAATGTTAAGCAGCTGTGCGCAAACTGATGACACTCACGTTTAACTTAGTACATCAACTAGGAGCTTTATTTTCGCTCAGTACAAAAGTTCAAAAGTGAACAAATATACATAAAAGTAAGCCAATAACGCGACGTTTCGGTTCGCATGAACCTTCTTCAGGCTGGCTTACTAGAAGAATGAATACAGCATAACAAAATCTCAGTTATGTTCTGTGTGTACACTGCGCAAGTCCAAATTCAAACTTTGCGGGTCTCCTCGACCAATGAGAAGAGCATCTGCTCCATGAGTCAGAGGTCCCTTTAAAGTTTAAATTGATTGGATGCTTACTTGTTTGCAGTGTTCAGGAGCATTTTGGCCCACCGTAATTTGTGAAGAGGAATACAGTTTTCACAAAACATTACTCTCCATATGAGAGTTAAATAAAAATCATCACAAACAAAATGGCGTTGATGATATATACAATCAAACAATATGTACACCGGATGACAGTAATCTGTGTATAGAAATATACAGTTTCCACATAAAGTCTTTCACCATATGAGAGTTAAAAGAACAGTATCACAATTCGAATTATGTTGATAATATGTACAGTTATTGAATATACACACATATATACAGTGCTTTGTGTAAGGACAGAGGGCTCCAGGAGTGGGTGGACAAGGGGCGCAGGCCGGTTAGGAGAGGGTAAGGTGGGGGCCCGATTGGGTCCCAATGCACAGGCCATCCTTGCTCCCGGCTCAAGGAACCATGTCCCCGATTTGGTGCCCTGAAAAGGGATTGTTTTAGCATCCTGAGCATGAGGCCTCCAGATGGGGAGGGAGGGGAGGAGGGAGGGAGGGAGAGCGAGAGAAAAGGGTGAGGGAGAGGGAGAACGGGGAGGGAGGGGGGGGGGGGGAAGGAGAGGAGGGTTTTTGGGGTCAAGGGTCAAACCAATATGGGGTTCAAGGTGGTTAGGGTCAGGATTGAATTCAGGGCTGGGCATCAAAGATGAGGTTAAATCCAGCGCAGGTTTCGAGCCGGTTAAGGTTAGGATAAAACCTCATGGTCAGGGTGCTTCAGCAAATATATACAGAGACCGGTGGAATGATGATAACAGCAATAATGATGATGAGTATAACAAGCATGGCAACAAGCATAGCAACAACAAGACACTAATAAACAACAATTATGTACACTGTGTGGATTTTATGTCCCTTTAAAAACTTTTTTCATTTAACCCCTTAGGGTGTACAGTGTCTAATTTGGCAATCCAGCCTCTTTCAGCCTTCCTCCTCTGCTGAGCTGTCCATCTGGGGTTTGCCTGTATCACTGTTGCTTTGACCGATTTCCAGCCGTGTGACAGGAAGTGTTTCACCAAATGTGTGTGTGTGTTCCTTTTCCTTAACACATTGTACCTGTGCTGGGTGAATCTGGTCAGAAGTGTGTTGCCTGTCTCACCAACATATTGGATGCCACATTGGCTGCAAGTAATCACATAAATACAGTTCCTGGAGCGTGGGGTACCGTTACATTGTGAGTGGAATACATTTCCATTTGAGAAGCTGCGCAGCCATGTTTGGTGCTTAAAAAATTGCCCCTGGTCTCTGAGTTTGGGCTCAGAGAGAGGTGAAAGTTTTGCCTTAATGAGGAAATCCCTCAGGTTTTTATTCCTCTTAAAGGCCGCTATCACCTTATGATCACCCAGTAATTGGGTTTTCTGGACAAGATCTTGAAAGTTGTTCTTAATCACTCTGATCAGTTTACATGTTGATGGGGCATATGTCACAATCACTGGTAGGATAGGGGTCAGATCAATAGGTTTGGTCTGTAGGAATGATTTAAAACATTTCCTAAGGAAAGAACGACAGTACCCCCTAGTGGCGAGAGCTGCAAATAGAATTTTGGTCGCTGCTCTGAAATCACTCCGCTGGGTGCAGATTCTGTGGAATCGCAATAATTGGGACTTAATTAGACCAGCAAAGGTATGTTTCGGGTGGAAGCTTGTTTTATATAACAATGCATGCGTGTCCGTGGGTTTGAAAAACACTTTAATGTCCAATTTGTGGGTCTGTGAAAAATTTGGGCCTTTAAAGGTGGTTGTGTCCAAGAAGTCAATTGTAGAGTCGCTAATTGTGGATTTAAGTTTAATTGAGTCATTGTGATCATTCAGAGTGGTTAGAAACGTTTCAAAATCTTGTTCAGAATGAGGCCATACTCCCCAGATGTCATCAAGAAACCTGTAATAATACAGCGGTTTTTTATTACATTTTGCCAGGGCTGCAGTTTCCCATTCAGCCATGAATATGTTGGCGTATGCTGGGGCAAATTTCTTACCCATGGCTGTCCCTTTTATTTGTAAGAAGTAGTCCCCGTTGAACTCAAAGTCATTTCTTGTCAGATTGATTTCCAATAATTGCAATAATTCTTTTTCTGGCCTTTTCTTTTCTGGATATTTGTGGAAAATATTCCTAATGGAGTTCATTCCCTCCTTAATATCAATATTGGTATAAAGGCTGTCAATGTCAATCGAGAAAAGAAATGAGTTTGGGGGTACCTCTGCCTGTTTCACCTTCTCCACAAAGTCATATGTGTCTTTAATATAACTGTCATGCTTTGTGGACAAGGGGTTCAGGAAAAAGTCCAGATATTCTGCTGTGTGGTATGTTTCACTTTCACAATCAGATACAATGGGACGCCCGGGAGGCACCTGGAATGGTACAGACCACTTTGCCGGGTCTTTGTGGATTTTGGGAAGCAAATAAAACAGCCTTCCTCTTGGCTCAGAGGAGCCCAATAAATAGTTTTTCTGTTTCATATTAATGAATTTCTTTTGATAAAGATTATTAATTATTTTCTCCACAATAGGCAGTGTGTCCAAATAGATGGGTTTCTTCAATTTTGAGTAGTATGTTGTATCATTTAGTTGTCTGTAGCCCTCCTGTAAATATTGATCTCTGTCCAGGATGACCACAGCACTTCCTTTGTCTGCCGGTTTTATAATTATTTGTTTATTTTCTCTTAGTTCTTTTAGAGCTTTGGTTTCTTCTCCCTTTAAGTTAGGTTTGATGCGGTCAATGTGGAAATGATTATCAAAATATTCATAATCAGCTTTCACCAAGGTGGACACCTCATGTGGAAGCTGACCCAAGGGAGGAGACCAATTAGATTTGGGAGTGAAGGGTTGGATTTCTGTGTCAGATTTATCTCCATAATGTATAGCCAATTTGACCCTTCTGTGATATTGTTGAATGTCGTATCTACATTGTAATAGGAAATTTTTATTGTGGCCCTTTGTGGGAATAAAATTAAGGCCCCTACTTAAAAGGGTCCGCTGAGCAGTGGAAGGCTGAAAGTGTTTAGATAAATTGATGACACTGTTGCAATTGACATCACTTACCCCCTCCCTGTTAGCTGGGTTCACGGGGATACAACATTTACATAGTTGCTCCAATGCTCCAACATACACATCGCTGTCTTATCAGTCCAATGGATATTGTCCTTTTCTGTGTGGAACATTGAATCAGGAAGAGTGGGTATGTGTTCGTCCAGACCTGCAATAAAAGTGTTCAAATGTAGCAGTGTTTCCTGCTCATTCCGGGGCAGAGTTGAGGAAAAGTTAATAGCTGGAATGTAGATGTCGGCCTCAGGAAATCTTTCCTGGGCTGTCTGCAGTGCCTTTTTCAGCTCTGTGACCGGTGTGTCTTTGTCTCTTTGTGACCTATTGTTTAGGCCAAAAGATAACACCAGTGTTTCCAAATCTTCGTCGCAGGTCGCTTTTTCCAAAAGGGCTTGTGCGTGGCACCATTTCGCCCCGGGAAAACTGTCAATTTGTATTCCTGGTGCTGAAAAGGATGGGAGTTTACACACATTTGAGTCACCCATGATGAGTGATGTTTCTCTGATGTGAAGACTCCAGTCTTCCAGTTTCTTCTGCGTGTTCGGGTGTCTTGTTGGAGGGTGCGTTTGCTGAATGGGTGTACCTGGTGAAGAGGGAGGAGACAAGGAGGATTCCTCAATTCTCCTCGTTTGGAGGCGGGTCTGCACGCAGGATTTCAGTTTATCCTGAGTGGTGCGTGGCAGGCTGGAGCGTGAAGCTGTCGGGGATTTGGGCGCTGTTCTTCTGCCTCCCTTGGATTTGGTGGGGGTGGATTCCCCCTGTGTGAGGTCCATTACCTCGATCTCCATGTTCTCAGAAGGCTGTGGAGGCTGAGTGGGTGGAGGTGACTTCTCCCCAGTGGGGGTCACGTGGAGAGCGTCGAGGACCCTTCTCACTCTCTGGTCTTTAGATGACATTGGTTCAGGCTCTGGTTCAGGAGGATCTTCCTGAGGGGTGGTGGTGGGCCTCAGGTCACCGTTCTCCTCCACCAGTCCCTCTGTGAGGGGTGACCAGTCACCTCTGATGGGGTCAGTCATGGTCGTCGCTGTCACCATGGTTACAGCGCTCGCTACAGGCGGAGCATGGATCTGCGCAGTAACTTTAATGGCCCGGCTGGTGCTGGGCTGTGGTGTGGCAGGTCGCGTGTGGGAGGAGGCTGGCTGCAACACCTCCACCGGAGGTTCGACAGGGTCGGGTTGTATCAGGTCCTCCCTCGCCTCTGGTTGTCGTCTCGGCTTGCCGGCTGTATGGTCCCGCTCTGCCGATCTGGTGTCTGCCAGCCTAGCTACGATGACTGCCTCGGTCTGTTCTAGCGACTCAGGCTGGAGGCGGCGGCCCAGGTTGCGTTTGGCCCAGGATGTCGCCACTTCAAAGGGTCCCCTCCAGTCCTGCTTAGGGAACTCAAAAAGGCTTTTTAATTCCTCCTCCATCGCCTCAGAATAATGTTCACGGAGGATTGAAACAGTGTTGTGCGCCCAGTTTTGAGCATTACCCTCAATCAGCGCCTGTGTCCGTTCATTTGGGACGGCCGGCTTAACAACAGTCATCAAGTTCTGGGCTATTTTATTCAAAGAGGGCGGGTATGCATCCCTTGAGACATTTTTAAGGTGGTGGACTGATTTAATGAGTCTATGAATAATACGCACTTTGATAGAAAAGTCTGGGTCATCAGACGGTATTTTGTTCGTGGGAGGCTCAGATCGCTCGGATCTGGCGTGTTTCACATACCGTCTATTCTGGGCTGGTCTCTGTTCAAAACGCCGCTCTCGGTGACGGGCAGTATGGTGGTCCGCAGTCGTTCGCCATCTCTGCTGGTTTGGCTGCCATGTGTGCGGGATTTCTCTCACCTCCCGGTGGTCCCGTCCTCTCACTACCGATGCGTAGGTCCGGCGCCCAATTGCGGGACGGGTAGCTGGTCCGTCGGGGTGACCTCCGGTCGCTCGTGAAGTAGCGATCTCCCCGTGTGTCCTGGGCTCGCCCCCGTTCAAACCGCTGCTCTCGTTCAGTCCGATCTCTGTGTTGGGCAGCATAGCGATCCTCAGTCGGCCGTTCTCTCCGCTGGTTGTGCTGCCATACGTGCGGGATTTCTCTCTCATCCCGGTAGTCACGTCCTCTCACCACCGATGCGTAGGTCCGGCGTCTGTTGCGGGACGGGTAGCTGGTACGCCGGGGTGATCTCCGGTCGCTCGCAAAGCCGCGATCTCCTCTCCGGTTTCCACGTCGTCGGACGGTGGTCCACCGGTCCTCTGCTGTAAACGTGGGCATGTTTGCGGTCTCACTCGTGGCTTTAACTTAACTAACTGGTCACTTGTGACTGTGCTAGCAATGTTAAGCAGCTGTGCGCAAACTGATGACACTCACGTTTAACTTAGTACATCAACTAGGAGCTTTATTTTCGCTCAGTACAAAAGTTCAAAAGTGAACAAATATACATAAAAGTAAGCCAATAACGCGACGTTTCGGTTCGCATGAACCTTCTTCAGGCTGGCTTACTAGAAGAATGAATACAGCATAACAAAATCTCAGTTATGTTCTGTGTGTACACTGCGCAAGTCCAAATTCAAACTTTGCGGGTCTCCTCGACCAATGAGAAGAGCATCTGCTCCATGAGTCAGAGGTCCCTTTAAAGTTTAAATTGATTGGATGCTTACTTGTTTGCAGTGTTCAGGAGCATTTTGGCCCACCGTAATTTGTGAAGAGGAATACAGTTTTCACAAAACATTACTCTCCATATGAGAGTTAAATAAAAATCATCACAAACAAAATGGCGTTGATGATATATACAATCAAACAATATGTACACCGGATGACAGTAATCTGTGTATAGAAATATACAGTTTCCACATAAAGTCTTTCTCCATATGAGAGTTAAAAGAACAGTATCACAATTCGAATTATGTTGATAATATGTACAGTTATTGAATATACACACATATATACAGTGCTTTGTGTAAGGACAGAGGGCTCCAGGAGTGGGTGGACAAGGGGCGCAGGCCGGTTAGGAGAGGGTAAGGTGGGGGCCCGATTGGGTCCCAATGCACAGGCCATCCTTGCTCCCGGCTCAAGGAACCATGTCCCCGATTTGGTGCCCTGAAAAGGGATTGTTTTAGCATCCTGAGCATGAGGCCTCCAGATGGGGAGGGAGGGGAGGAGGGAGGGAGGGAGAGCGAGAGAAAAGGGTGAGGGAGAGGGAGAACGGGAGGGAGGGGGGGGGGGGGGGAAGGAGAGGAGGGTTTTTGGGGTCAAGGGTCAAACCAATATGGGGTTCAAGGTGGTTAGGGTCAGGATTGAATTCAGGGCTGGGCATCAAAGATGAGGTTAAATCCAGCGCAGGTTTCGAGCCGGTTAAGGTTAGGATAAAACCTCATGGTCAGGGTGCTTCAGCAAATATATACAGAGACCGGTGGAATGATGATAACAGCAATAATGATGATGAGTATAACAAGCATGGCAACAAGCATAGCAACAACAAGACACTAATAAACAACAATTATGTACACTGTGTGGATTTTATGTCCCTTTAAAAACTTTTTTCATTTAACCCCTTAGGGTGTACAGTGTCTAATTTGGCAATCCAGCCTCTTTCAGCCTTCCTCCTCTGCTGAGCTGTCCATCTGGGGTTTGCCTGTATCACTGTTGCTTTGACCGATTTCCAGCCGTGTGACAGGAAGTGTTTCACCAAATGTGTGTGTGTGTTCCTTTTCCTTAACACATTGTACCTGTGCTGGGTGAATCTGGTCAGAAGTGTGTTGCCTGTCTCACCAACATATTGGATGCCACATTGGCTGCAAGTAATCACATAAATACAGTTCCTGGAGCGTGGGGTACCGTTACATTGTGAGTGGAATACATTTCCATTTGAGAAGCTGCGCAGCCATGTTTGGTGCTTAAAAAATTGCCCCTGGTCTCTGAGTTTGGGCTCAGAGAGAGGTGAAAGTTTTGCCTTAATGAGGAAATCCCTCAGGTTTTTATTCCTCTTAAAGGCCGCTATCACCTTATGATCACCCAGTAATTGGGTTTTCTGGACAAGATCTTGAAAGTTGTTCTTAATCACTCTGATCAGTTTACATGTTGATGGGGCATATGTCACAATCACTGGTAGGATAGGGGTCAGATCAATAGGTTTGGTCTGTAGGAATGATTTAAAACATTTCCTAAGGAAAGAACGACAGTACCCCCTAGTGGCGAGAGCTGCAAATAGAATTTTGGTCGCTGCTCTGAAATCACTCCGCTGGGTGCAGATTCTGTGGAATCGCAATAATTGGGACTTAATTAGACCAGCAAAGGTATGTTTCGGGTGGAAGCTTGTTTTATATAACAATGCATGCGTGTCCGTGGGTTTGAAAAACACTTTAATGTCCAATTTGTGGGTCTGTGAAAAATTTGGGCCTTTAAAGGTGGTTGTGTCCAAGAAGTCAATTGTAGAGTCGCTAATTGTGGATTTAAGTTTAATTGAGTCATTGTGATCATTCAGAGTGGTTAGAAACGTTTCAAAATCTTGTTCAGAATGAGGCCATACTCCCCAGATGTCATCAAGAAACCTGTAATAATACAGCGGTTTTTTATTACATTTTGCCAGGGCTGCAGTTTCCCATTCAGCCATGAATATGTTGGCGTATGCTGGGGCAAATTTCTTACCCATGGCTGTCCCTTTTATTTGTAAGAAGTAGTCCCCGTTGAACTCAAAGTCATTTCTTGTCAGATTGATTTCCAATAATTGCAATAATTCTTTTTCTGGCCTTTTCTTTTCTGGATATTTGTGGAAAATATTCCTAATGGAGTTCATTCCCTCCTTAATATCAATATTGGTATAAAGGCTGTCAATGTCAATCGAGAAAAGAAATGAGTTTGGGGGTACCTCTGCCTGTTTCACCTTCTCCACAAAGTCATATGTGTCTTTAATATAACTGTCATGCTTTGTGGACAAGGGGTTCAGGAAAAAGTCCAGATATTCTGCTGTGTGGTATGTTTCACTTTCACAATCAGATACAATGGGACGCCCGGGAG
Organism: Aulonocara sp. 'chitande type north' Nkhata Bay; assembly: GCF_057382095.1. Taxonomy (NCBI): domain Eukaryota; kingdom Metazoa; phylum Chordata; class Actinopteri; order Cichliformes; family Cichlidae; genus Aulonocara; species Aulonocara sp. 'chitande type north' Nkhata Bay. Next base: position 375,485 of record NW_028234342.1, on the reverse strand, counting down.
GCACCTGGAATGGTACAGACCACTTTGCCGGGTCTTTGTGGATTTTGGGAAGCAAATAAAACAGCCTTCCTCTTGGCTCAGAGGAGCCCAATAAATAGTTTTTCTGTTTCATATTAATGAATTTCTTTTGATAAAGATTATTAATTATTTTCTCCACAATAGGCAGTGTGTCCAAATAGATGGGTTTCTTCAATTTTGAGTAGTATGTTGTATCATTTAGTTGTCTGTAGCCCTCCTGTAAATATTGATCTCTGTCCAGGATGACCACAGCACTTCCTTTGTCTGCCGGTTTTATAATTATTTGTTTATTTTCTCTTAGTTCTTTTAGAGCTTTGGTTTCTTCTCCCTTTAAGTTAGGTTTGATGCGGTCAATGTGGAAATGATTATCAAAATATTCATAATCAGCTTTCACCAAGGTGGACACCTCATGTGGAAGCTGACCCAAGGGAGGAGACCAATTAGATTTGGGAGTGAAGGGTTGGATTTCTGTGTCAGATTTATCTCCATAATGTATAGCCAATTTGACCCTTCTGTGATATTGTTGAATGTCGTATCTACATTGTAATAGGAAATTTTTATTGTGGCCCTTTGTGGGAATAAAATTAAGGCCCCTACTTAAAAGGGTCCGCTGAGCAGTGGAAGGCTGAAAGTGTTTAGATAAATTGATGACACTGTTGCAATTGACATCACTTACCCCCTCCCTGTTAGCTGGGTTCACGGGGATACAACATTTACATAGTTGCTCCAATGCTCCAACATACACATCGCTGTCTTATCAGTCCAATGGATATTGTCCTTTTCTGTGTGGAACATTGAATCAGGAAGAGTGGGTATGTGTTCGTCCAGACCTGCAATAAAAGTGTTCAAATGTAGCAGTGTTTCCTGCTCATTCCGGGGCAGAGTTGAGGAAAAGTTAATAGCTGGAATGTAGATGTCGGCCTCAGGAAATCTTTCCTGGGCTGTCTGCAGTGCCTTTTTCAGCTCTGTGACCGGTGTGTCTTTGTCTCTTTGTGACCTATTGTTTAGGCCAAAAGATAACACCAGTGTTTCCAAATCTTCGTCGCAGGTCGCTTTTTCCAAAAGGGCTTGTGCGTGGCACCATTTCGCCCCGGGAAAACTGTCAATTTGTATTCCTGGTGCTGAAAAGGATGGGAGTTTACACACATTTGAGTCACCCATGATGAGTGATGTTTCTCTGATGTGAAGACTCCAGTCTTCCAGTTTCTTCTGCGTGTTCGGGTGTCTTGTTGGAGGGTGCGTTTGCTGAATGGGTGTACCTGGTGAAGAGGGAGGAGACAAGGAGGATTCCTCAATTCTCCTCGTTTGGAGGCGGGTCTGCACGCAGGATTTCAGTTTATCCTGAGTGGTGCGTGGCAGGCTGGAGCGTGAAGCTGTCGGGGATTTGGGCGCTGTTCTTCTGCCTCCCTTGGATTTGGTGGGGGTGGATTCCCCCTGTGTGAGGTCCATTACCTCGATCTCCATGTTCTCAGAAGGCTGTGGAGGCTGAGTGGGTGGAGGTGACTTCTCCCCAGTGGGGGTCACGTGGAGAGCGTCGAGGACCCTTCTCACTCTCTGGTCTTTAGATGACATTGGTTCAGGCTCTGGTTCAGGAGGATCTTCCTGAGGGGTGGTGGTGGGCCTCAGGTCACCGTTCTCCTCCACCAGTCCCTCTGTGAGGGGTGACCAGTCACCTCTGATGGGGTCAGTCATGGTCGTCGCTGTCACCATGGTTACAGCGCTCGCTACAGGCGGAGCATGGATCTGCGCAGTAACTTTAATGGCCCGGCTGGTGCTGGGCTGTGGTGTGGCAGGTCGCGTGTGGGAGGAGGCTGGCTGCAACACCTCCACCGGAGGTTCGACAGGGTCGGGTTGTATCAGGTCCTCCCTCGCCTCTGGTTGTCGTCTCGGCTTGCCGGCTGTATGGTCCCGCTCTGCCGATCTGGTGTCTGCCAGCCTAGCTACGATGACTGCCTCGGTCTGTTCTAGCGACTCAGGCTGGAGGCGGCGGCCCAGGTTGCGTTTGGCCCAGGATGTCGCCACTTCAAAGGGTCCCCTCCAGTCCTGCTTAGGGAACTCAAAAAGGCTTTTTAATTCCTCCTCCATCGCCTCAGAATAATGTTCACGGAGGATTGAAACAGTGTTGTGCGCCCAGTTTTGAGCATTACCCTCAATCAGCGCCTGTGTCCGTTCATTTGGGACGGCCGGCTTAACAACAGTCATCAAGTTCTGGGCTATTTTATTCAAAGAGGGCGGGTATGCATCCCTTGAGACATTTTTAAGGTGGTGGACTGATTTAATGAGTCTATGAATAATACGCACTTTGATAGAAAAGTCTGGGTCATCAGACGGTATTTTGTTCGTGGGAGGCTCAGATCGCTCGGATCTGGAGTGTTTCACATACCGTCTATTCTGGGCTGGTCTCTGTTCAAAACGCCGCTCTCGGTGACGGGCAGTATGGTGGTCCGCAGTCGTTCGCCATCTCTGCTGGTTTGGCTGCCATGTGTGCGGGATTTCTCTCACCTCCCGGTGGTCCCGTCCTCTCACTACCGATGCGTAGGTCCGGCGCCCATTGCGGGACGGGTAGCTGGTCCGTCGGGGTGACCTCCGGTCGCTCGTGAAGTAGCGATCTCCCCGTGTGTCCTGGGCTCGCCCCCGTTCAAACCGCTGCTCTCGTTCAGTCCGATCTCTGTGTTGGGCAGCATAGCGATCCTCAGTCGGCCGTTCTCTCCGCTGGTTGTGCTGCCATACGTGCGGGATTTCTCTCTCATCCCGGTAGTCACGTCCTCTCACCACCGATGCGTAGGTCCGGCGTCTGTTGCGGGACGGGTAGCTGGTACGCCGGGGTGATCTCCGGTCGCTCGCAAAGCCGCGATCTCCTCTCCGGTTTCCACGTCGTCGGACGGTGGTCCACCGGTCCTCTGCTGTAAACGTGGGCATGTTTGCGGTCTCACTCGTGGCTTTAACTTAACTAACTGGTCACTTGTGACTGTGCTAGCAATGTTAAGCAGCTGTGCGCAAACTGATGACACTCACGTTTAACTTAGTACATCAACTAGGAGCTTTATTTTCGCTCAGTACAAAAGTTCAAAAGTGAACAAATATACATAAAAGTAAGCCAATAACGCGACGTTTCGGTTCGCATGAACCTTCTTCAGGCTGGCTTACTAGAAGAATGAATACAGCATAACAAAATCTCAGTTATGTTCTGTGTGTACACTGCGCAAGTCCAAATTCAAACTTTGCGGGTCTCCTCGACCAATGAGAAGAGCATCTGCTCCATGAGTCAGAGGTCCCTTTAAAGTTTAAATTGATTGGATGCTTACTTGTTTGCAGTGTTCAGGAGCATTTTGGCCCACCGTAATTTGTGAAGAGGAATACAGTTTTCACAAAACATTACTCTCCATATGAGAGTTAAATAAAAATCATCACAAACAAAATGGCGTTGATGATATATACAATCAAACAATATGTACACCGGATGACAGTAATCTGTGTATAGAAATATACAGTTTCCACATAAAGTCTTTCTCCATATGAGAGTTAAAAGAACAGTATCACAATTCGAATTATGTTGATAATATGTACAGTTATTGAATATACACACATATATACAGTGCTTTGTGTAAGGACAGAGGGCTCCAGGAGTGGGTGGACAAGGGGCGCAGGCCGGTTAGGAGAGGGTAAGGTGGGGGCCCGATTGGGTCCCAATGCACAGGCCATCCTTGCTCCCGGCTCAAGGAACCATGTCCCCGATTTGGTGCCCTGAAAAGGGATTGTTTTAGCATCCTGAGCATGAGGCCTCCAGATGGGGAGGGAGGGGAGGAGGGAGGGAGGGAGAGCGAGAGAAAAGGGTGAGGGAGAGGGAGAACGGGGAGGGAGGGGGGGGGGGGAAGGAGAGGAGGGTTTTTGGGGTCAAGGGTCAAACCAATATGGGGTTCAAGGTGGTTAGGGTCAGGATTGAATTCAGGGCTGGGCATCAAAGATGAGGTTAAATCCAGCGCAGGTTTCGAGCCGGTTAAGGTTAGGATAAAACCTCATGGTCAGGGTGCTTCAGCAAATATATACAGAGACCGGTGGAATGATGATAACAGCAATAATGATGATGAGTATAACAAGCATGGCAACAAGCATAGCAACAACAAGACACTAATAAACAACAATTATGTACACTGTGTGGATTTTATGTCCCTTTAAAAACTTTTTTCATTTAACCCCTTAGGGTGTACAGTGTCTAATTTGGCAATCCAGCCTCTTTCAGCCTTCCTCCTCTGCTGAGCTGTCCATCTGGGGTTTGCCTGTATCACTGTTGCTTTGACCGATTTCCAGCCGTGTGACAGGAAGTGTTTCACCAAATGTGTGTGTGTGTTCCTTTTCCTTAACACATTGTACCTGTGCTGGGTGAATCTGGTCAGAAGTGTGTTGCCTGTCTCACCAACATATTGGATGCCACATTGGCTGCAAGTAATCACATAAATACAGTTCCTGGAGCGTGGGGTACCGTTACATTGTGAGTGGAATACATTTCCATTTGAGAAGCTGCGCAGCCATGTTTGGTGCTTAAAAAATTGCCCCTGGTCTCTGAGTTTGGGCTCAGAGAGAGGTGAAAGTTTTGCCTTAATGAGGAAATCCCTCAGGTTTTTATTCCTCTTAAAGGCCGCTATCACCTTATGATCACCCAGTAATTGGGTTTTCTGGACAAGATCTTGAAAGTTGTTCTTAATCACTCTGATCAGTTTACATGTTGATGGGGCATATGTCACAATCACTGGTAGGATAGGGGTCAGATCAATAGGTTTGGTCTGTAGGAATGATTTAAAACATTTCCTAAGGAAAGAACGACAGTACCCCCTAGTGGCGAGAGCTGCAAATAGAATTTTGGTCGCTGCTCTGAAATCACTCCGCTGGGTGCAGATTCTGTGGAATCGCAATAATTGGGACTTAATTAGACCAGCAAAGGTATGTTTCGGGTGGAAGCTTGTTTTATATAACAATGCATGCGTGTCCGTGGGTTTGAAAAACACTTTAATGTCCAATTTGTGGGTCTGTGAAAAATTTGGGCCTTTAAAGGTGGTTGTGTCCAAGAAGTCAATTGTAGAGTCGCTAATTGTGGATTTAAGTTTAATTGAGTCATTGTGATCATTCAGAGTGGTTAGAAACGTTTCAAAATCTTGTTCAGAATGAGGCCATACTCCCCAGATGTCATCAAGAAACCTGTAATAATACAGCGGTTTTTTATTACATTTTGCCAGGGCTGCAGTTTCCCATTCAGCCATGAATATGTTGGCGTATGCTGGGGCAAATTTCTTACCCATGGCTGTCCCTTTTATTTGTAAGAAGTAGTCCCCGTTGAACTCAAAGTCATTTCTTGTCAGATTGATTTCCAATAATTGCAATAATTCTTTTTCTGGCCTTTTCTTTTCTGGATATTTGTGGAAAATATTCCTAATGGAGTTCATTCCCTCCTTAATATCAATATTGGTATAAAGGCTGTCAATGTCAATCGAGAAAAGAAATGAGTTTGGGGGTACCTCTGCCTGTTTCACCTTCTCCACAAAGTCATATGTGTCTTTAATATAACTGTCATGCTTTGTGGACAAGGGGTTCAGGAAAAAGTCCAGATATTCTGCTGTGTGGTATGTTTCACTTTCACAATCAGATACAATGGGACGCCCGGGAGGCACCTGGAATGGTACAGACCACTTTGCCGGGTCTTTGTGGATTTTGGGAAGCAAATAAAACAGCCTTCCTCTTGGCTCAGAGGAGCCCAATAAATAGTTTTTCTGTTTCATATTAATGAATTTCTTTTGATAAAGATTATTAATTATTTTCTCCACAATAGGCAGTGTGTCCAAATAGATGGGTTTCTTCAATTTTGAGTAGTATGTTGTATCATTTAGTTGTCTGTAGCCCTCCTGTAAATATTGATCTCTGTCCAGGATGACCACAGCACTTCCTTTGTCTGCCGGTTTATAATTATTTGTTTATTTTCTCTTAGTTCTTTTAGAGCTTTGGTTTCTTCTCCCTTTAAGTTAGGTTTGATGCGGTCAATGTGGAAATGATTATCAAAATATTCATAATCAGCTTTCACCAAGGTGGACACCTCATGTGGAAGCTGACCCAAGGGAGGAGACCAATTAGATTTGGGAGTGAAGGGTTGGATTTCTGTGTCAGATTTATCTCCATAATGTATAGCCAATTTGACCCTTCTGTGATATTGTTGAATGTCGTATCTACATTGTAATAGGAAATTTTTATTGTGGCCCTTTGTGGGAATAAAATTAAGGCCCCTACTTAAAAGGGTCCGCTGAGCAGTGGAAGGCTGAAAGTGTTTAGATAAATTGATGACACTGTTGCAATTGACATCACTTACCCCCTCCCTGTTAGCTGGGTTCACGGGGATACAACATTTACATAGTTGCTCCAATGCTCCAACATACACATCGCTGTCTTATCAGTCCAATGGATATTGTCCTTTTCTGTGTGGAACATTGAATCAGGAAGAGTGGGTATGTGTTCGTCCAGACCTGCAATAAAAGTGTTCAAATGTAGCAGTGTTTCCTGCTCATTCCGGGGCAGAGTTGAGGAAAAGTTAATAGCTGGAATGTAGATGTCGGCCTCAGGAAATCTTCCTGGGCTGTCTGCAGTGCCTTTTTCAGCTCTGTGACCGGTGTGTCTTTGTCTCTTTGTGACCTATTGTTTAGGCCAAAAGATAACACCAGTGTTTCCAAATCTTCGTCGCAGGTCGCTTTTTCCAAAAGGGCTTGTGCGTGGCACCATTTCGCCCCGGGAAAACTGTCAATTTGTATTCCTGGTGCTGAAAAGGATGGGAGTTTACACACATTTGAGTCACCCATGATGAGTGATGTTTCTCTGATGTGAAGACTCCAGTCTTCCAGTTTCTTCTGCGTGTTCGGGTGTCTTGTTGGAGGGTGCGTTTGCTGAATGGGTGTACCTGGTGAAGAGGGAGGAGACAAGGAGGATTCCTCAATTCTCCTCGTTTGGAGGCGGGTCTGCACGCAGGATTTCAGTTTATCCTGAGTGGTGCGTGGCAGGCTGGAGCGTGAAGCTGTCGGGGATTTGGGCGCTGTTCTTCTGCCTCCCTTGGATTTGGTGGGGTGGATTCCCCTGTGTGAGGTCCATTACCTCGATCTCCATGTTCTCAGAAGGCTGTGGAGGCTGAGTGGGTGGAGGTGACTTCTCCCCAGTGGGGGTCACGTGGAGAGCGTCGAGGACCCTTCTCACTCTCTGGTCTTTAGATGACATTGTTCAGGCTCTGGTTCAGGAGGATCTTCCTGAGGGGTGGTGGTGGGCCTCAGGTCACCGTTCTCCTCCACCAGTCCCTCTGTGAGGGGTGACCAGTCACCTCTGATGGGGTCAGTCATGGTCGTCGCTGTCACCATGGTTACAGCGCTCGCTACAGGCGGAGCATGGATCTGCGCAGTAACTTTAATGGCCCGGCTGGTGCTGGGCTGTGGTGTGGCAGGTCGCGTGTGGGAGGAGGCTGGCTGCAACACCTCCACCGGAGGTTCGACAGGGTCGGGTTGTATCAGGTCCTCCCTCGCCTCTGGTTGTCGTCTCGGCTTGCCGGCTGTATGGTCCCGCTCTGCCGATCTGGTGTCTGCCAGCCTAGCTACGATGACTGCCTCGGTCTGTTCTAGCGACTCAGGCTGGAGGCGGCGGCCCAGGTTGCGTTTGGCCCAGGATGTCGCCACTTCAAAGGGTCCCCTCCAGTCCTGCTTAGGGAACTCAAAAAGGCTTTTAATTCCTCCTCCATCGCCTCAGAATAATGTTCACGGAGGATTGAAACAGTGTTGTGCGCCCAGTTTTGAGCATTACCCTCAATCAGCGCCTGTGTCCGTTCATTTGGGACGGCCGGCTTAACAACAGTCATCAAGTTCTGGGCTATTTTATTCAAAGAGGGCGGGTATGCATCCCTTGAGACATTTTTAAGGTGGTGGACTGATTTAATGAGTCTATGAATAATACGCACTTTGATAGAAAAGTCTGGGTCATCAGACGGTATTTTGTTCGTGGGAGGCTCAGATCGCTCGGATCTGGCGTGTTTCACATACCGTCTATTCTGGGCTGGTCTCTGTTCAAAACGCCGCTCTCGGTGACGGGCAGTATGGTGGTCCGCAGTCGTTCGCCATCTCTGCTGGTTTGGCTGCCATGTGTGCGGGATTTCTCTCACCTCCCGGTGGTCCCGTCCTCTCACTACCGATGCGTAGGTCCGGCGCCCATTGCGGGACGGGTAGCTGGTCCGTCGGGGTGACCTCCGGTCGCTCGTGAAGTAGCGATCTCCCCGTGTGTCCTGGGCTCGCCCCCGTTCAAACCGCTGCTCTCGTTCAGTCCGATCTCTGTGTTGGGCAGCATAGCGATCCTCAGTCGGCCGTTCTCTCCGCTGGTTGTGCTGCCATACGTGCGGGATTTCTCTCTCATCCCGGTAGTCACGTCCTCTCACCACCGATGCGTAGGTCCGGCGTCTGTTGCGGGACGGGTAGCTGGTACGCCGGGGTGATCTCCGGTCGCTCGCAAAGCCGCGATCTCCTCTCCGGTTTCCACGTCGTCGGACGGTGGTCCACCGGTCCTCTGCTGTAAACGTGGGCATGTTTGCGGTCTCACTCGTGGCTTTAACTTAACTAACTGGTCACTTGTGACTGTGCTAGCAATGTTAAGCAGCTGTGCGCAAACTGATGACACTCACGTTTAACTTAGTACATCAACTAGGAGCTTTATTTTCGCTCAGTACAAAAGTTCAAAAGTGAACAAATATACATAAAAGTAAGCCAATAACGCGACGTTTCGGTTCGCATGAACCTTCTTCAGGCTGGCTTACTAGAAGAATGAATACAGCATAACAAAATCTCAGTTATGTTCTGTGTGTACACTGCGCAAGTCCAAATTCAAACTTTGCGGGTCTCCTCGACCAATGAGAAGAGCATCTGCTCCATGAGTCAGAGGTCCCTTTAAAGTTTAAATTGATTGGATGCTTACTTGTTTGCAGTGTTCAGGAGCATTTTGGCCCACCGTAATTTGTGAAGAGGAATACAGTTTTCACAAAACATTACTCTCCATATGAGAGTTAAATAAAAATCATCACAAACAAAATGGCGTTGATGATATATACAATCAAACAATATGTACACCGGATGACAGTAATCTGTGTATAGAAATATACAGTTTCCACATAAAGTCTTTCTCCATATGAGAGTTAAAAGAACAGTATCACAATTCGAATTATGTTGATAATATGTACAGTTATTGAATATACACACATATATACAGTGCTTTGTGTAAGGACAGAGGGCTCCAGGAGTGGGTGGACAAGGGGCGCAGGCCGGTTAGGAGAGGGTAAGGTGGGGGCCCGATTGGGTCCCAATGGCACAGGCCATCCTTGCTCCCGGCTCAAGGAACCATGTCCCCGATTTGGTGCCCTGAAAAGGGATTGTTTTAGCATCCTGAGCATGAGGCCTCCAGATGGGGAGGGAGGGGAGGAGGGAGGGAGGGAGAGCGAGAGAAAAGGGTGAGGGAGAGGGAGAACGGGGAGGGAGGGGGGGGGGGGGAAGGAGAGGAGGGTTTTTGGGGTCAAGGGTCAAACCAATATGGGGTTCAAGGTGGTTAGGGTCAGGATTGAATTCAGGGCTGGGCATCAAAGATGAGGTTAAATCCAGCGCAGGTTTCGAGCCGGTTAAGGTTAGGATAAAACCTCATGGTCAGGGTGCTTCAGCAAATATATACAGAGACCGGTGGAATGATGATAACAGCAATAATGATGATGAGTATAACAAGCATGGCAACAAGCATAGCAACAACAAGACACTAATAAACAACAATTATGTACACTGTGTGGATTTTATGTCCCTTTAAAAACTTTTTTCATTTAACCCCTTAGGGTGTACAGTGTCTAATTTGGCAATCCAGCCTCTTTCAGCCTTCCTCCTCTGCTGAGCTGTCCATCTGGGGTTTGCCTGTATCACTGTTGCTTTGACCGATTTCCAGCCGTGTGACAGGAAGTGTTTCACCAAATGTGTGTGTGTGTTCCTTTTCCTTAACACATTGTACCTGTGCTGGGTGAATCTGGTCAGAAGTGTGTTGCCTGTCTCACCAACATATTGGATGCCACATTGGCTGCAAGTAATCACATAAATACAGTTCCTGGAGCGTGGGGTACCGTTACATTGTGAGTGGAATACATTTCCATTTGAGAAGCTGCGCAGCCATGTTTGGTGCTTAAAAAATTGCCCCTGGTCTCTGAGTTTGGGCTCAGAGAGAGGTGAAAGTTTTGCCTTAATGAGGAAATCCCTCAGGTTTTTATTCCTCTTAAAGGCCGCTATCACCTTATGATCACCCAGTAATTGGGTTTTCTGGACAAGATCTTGAAAGTTGTTCTTAATCACTCTGATCAGTTTACATGTTGATGGGGCATATGTCACAATCACTGGTAGGATAGGGGTCAGATCAATAGGTTTGGTCTGTAGGAATGATTTAAAACATTTCCTAAGGAAAGAACGACAGTACCCCCTAGTGGCGAGAGCTGCAAATAGAATTTTGGTCGCTGCTCTGAAATCACTCCGCTGGGTGCAGATTCTGTGGAATCGCAATAATTGGGACTTAATTAGACCAGCAAAGGTATGTTTCGGGTGGAAGCTTGTTTTATATAACAATGCATGCGTGTCCGTGGGTTTGAAAAACACTTTAATGTCCAATTTGTGGGTCTGTGAAAAATTTGGGCCTTTAAAGGTGGTTGTGTCCAAGAAGTCAATTGTAGAGTCGCTAATTGTGGATTTAAGTTTAATTGAGTCATTGTGATCATTCAGAGTGGTTAGAAACGTTTCAAAATCTTGTTCAGAATGAGGCCATACTCCCCAGATGTCATCAAGAAACCTGTAATAATACAGCGGTTTTTTATTACATTTTGCCAGGGCTGCAGTTTCCCATTCAGCCATGAATATGTTGGCGTATGCTGGGGCAAATTTCTTACCCATGGCTGTCCCTTTTATTTGTAAGAAGTAGTCCCCGTTGAACTCAAAGTCATTTCTTGTCAGATTGATTTCCAATAATTGCAATAATTCTTTTTCTGGCCTTTTCTTTTCTGGATATTTGTGGAAAATATTCCTAATGGAGTTCATTCCCTCCTTAATATCAATATTGGTATAAAGGCTGTCAATGTCAATCGAGAAAAGAAATGAGTTTGGGGGTACCTCTGCCTGTTTCACCTTCTCCACAAAGTCATATGTGTCTTTAATATAACTGTCATGCTTTGTGGACAAGGGGTTCAGGAAAAAGTCCAGATATTCTGCTGTGTGGTATGTTTCACTTTCACAATCAGATACAATGGGACGCCCGGGAGGCACCTGGAATGGTACAGACCACTTTGCCGGGTCTTTGTGGATTTTGGGAAGCAAATAAAACAGCCTTCCTCTTGGCTCAGAGGAGCCCAATAAATAGTTTTTCTGTTTCATATTAATGAATTTCTTTTGATAAAGATTATTAATTATTTTCTCCACAATAGGCAGTGTGTCCAAATAGATGGGTTTCTTCAATTTTGAGTAGTATGTTGTATCATTTAGTTGTCTGTAGCCTCCTGTAAATATTGATCTCTGTCCAGGATGACCACAGCACTTCCTTTGTCTGCCGGTTTTATAATTATTTGTTTATTTTCTCTTAGTTCTTTTAGAGCTTTGGTTTCTTCTCCCTTTAAGTTAGGTTTGATGCGGTCAATGTGGAAATGATTATCAAAATATTCATAATCAGCTTTCACCAAGGTGGACACCTCATGTGGAAGCTGACCCAAGGGAGGAGACCAATTAGATTTGGGAGTGAAGGGTTGGATTTCTGTGTCAGATTTATCTCCATAATGTATAGCCAATTTGACCCTTCTGTGATATTGTTGAATGTCGTATCTACATTGTAATAGGAAATTTTTATTGTGGCCCTTTGTGGGAATAAAATTAAGGCCCCTACTTAAAAGGGTCCGCTGAGCAGTGGAAGGCTGAAAGTGTTTAGATAAATTGATGACACTGTTGCAATTGACATCACTTACCCCCTCCCTGTTAGCTGGGTTCACGGGGATACAACATTTACATAGTTGCTCCAATGCTCCAACATACACATCGCTGTCTTATCAGTCCAATGGATATTGTCCTTTTCTGTGTGGAACATTGAATCAGGAAGAGTGGGTATGTGTTCGTCCAGACCTGCAATAAAAGTGTTCAAATGTAGCAGTGTTTCCTGCTCATTCCGGGGCAGAGTTGAGGAAAAGTTAATAGCTGGAATGTAGATGTCGGCCTCAGGAAATCTTTCCTGGGCTGTCTGCAGTGCCTTTTTCAGCTCTGTGACCGGTGTGTCTTTGTCTCTTTGTGACCTATTGTTTAGGCCAAAAGATAACACCAGTGTTTCCAAATCTTCGTCGCAGGTCGCTTTTTCCAAAAGGGCTTGTGCGTGGCACCATTTCGCCCCGGGAAAACTGTCAATTTGTATTCCTGGTGCTGAAAAGGATGGAGTTTACACACATTTGAGTCACCCATGATGAGTGATGTTTCTCTGATGTGAAGACTCCAGTCTTCCAGTTTCTTCTGCGTGTTCGGGTGTCTTGTTGGAGGGTGCGTTTGCTGAATGGGGTGTACCTGGTGAAGAGGGAGGAGACAAGGAGGATTCCTCAATTCTCCTCGTTTGGAGGCGGGTCTGCACGCAGGATTTCAGTTTATCCTGAGTGGTGCGTGGCAGGCTGGAGCGTGAAGCTGTCGGGGATTTGGGCGCTGTTCTTCTGCCTCCCTTGGATTTGGTGGGGGTGGATTCCCCCTGTGTGAGGTCCATTACCTCGATCTCCATGTTCTCAGAAGGCTGTGGAGGCTGAGTGGGTGGAGGTGACTTCTCCCCAGTGGGGGTCACGTGGAGAGCGTCGAGGACCCTTCTCACTCTCTGGTCTTTAGATGACATTGGTTCAGGCTCTGGTTCAGGAGGATCTTCCTGAGGGGTGGTGGTGGGGCCTCAGGTCACCGTTCTCCTCCACCAGTCCCTCTGTGAGGGGTGACCAGTCACCTCTGATGGGGTCAGTCATGGTCGTCGCTGTCACCATGGTTACAGCGCTCGCTACAGGCGGAGCATGGATCTGCGCAGTAACTTTAATGGCCCGGCTGGTGCTGGGCTGTGGTGTGGCAGGTCGCGTGTGGGAGGAGGCTGGCTGCAACACCTCCACCGGAGGTTCGACAGGGTCGGGTTGTATCAGGTCCTCCCTCGCCTCTGGTTGTCGTCTCGGCTTGCCGGCTGTATGGTCCCGCTCTGCCGATCTGGTGTCTGCCAGCCTAGCTACGATGACTGCCTCGGTCTGTTCTAGCGACTCAGGCTGGAGGCGGCGGCCCAGGTTGCGTTTGGCCCAGGATGTCGCCACTTCAAAGGGTCCCCTCCAGTCCTGCTTAGGGAACTCAAAAAGGCTTTTTAATTCCTCCTCCATCGCCTCAGAATAATGTTCACGGAGGATTGAAACAGTGTTGTGCGCCCAGTTTTGAGCATTACCCTCAATCAGCGCCTGTGTCCGTTCATTTGGGACGGCCGGCTTAACAACAGTCATCAAGTTCTGGGCTATTTTATTCAAAGAGGGCGGGTATGCATCCCTTGAGACATTTTTAAGGTGGTGGACTGATTTAATGAGTCTATGAATAATACGCACTTTGATAGAAAAGTCTGGGTCATCAGACGGTATTTTGTTCGTGGGAGGCTCAGATCGCTCGGATCTGGCGTGTTTCACATACCGTCTATTCTGGGCTGGTCTCTGTTCAAAACGCCGCTCTCGGTGACGGGCAGTATGGTGGTCCGCAGTCGTTCGCCATCTCTGCTGGTTTGGCTGCCATGTGTGCGGGATTTCTCTCACCTCCCGGTGGTCCCGTCCTCTCACTACCGATGCGTAGGTCCGGCGCCCATTGCGGGACGGGTAGCTGGTCCGTCGGGGTGACCTCCGGTCGCTCGTGAAGTAGCGATCTCCCCGTGTGTCCTGGGCTCGCCCCCGTTCAAACCGCTGCTCTCGTTCAGTCCGATCTCTGTGTTGGGCAGCATAGCGATCCTCAGTCGGCCGTTCTCTCCGCTGGTTGTGCTGCCATACGTGCGGGATTTCTCTCTCATCCCGGTAGTCACGTCCTCTCACCACCGATGCGTAGGTCCGGCGTCTGTTGCGGGACGGGTAGCTGGTACGCCGGGGTGATCTCCGGTCGCTCGCAAAGCCGCGATCTCCTCTCCGGTTTCCACGTCGTCGGACGGTGGTCCACCGGTCCTCTGCTGTAAACGTGGGCATGTTTGCGGTCTCACTCGTGGCTTTAACTTAACTAACTGGTCACTTGTGACTGTGCTAGCAATGTTAAGCAGCTGTGCGCAAACTGATGACACTCACGTTTAACTTAGTACATCAACTAGGAGCTTTATTTTCGCTCAGTACAAAAGTTCAAAAGTGAACAAATATACATAAAAGTAAGCCAATAACGCGACGTTTCGGTTCGCATGAACCTTCTTCAGGCTGGCTTACTAGAAGAATGAATACAGCATAACAAAATCTCAGTTATGTTCTGTGTGTACACTGCGCAAGTCCAAATTCAAACTTTGCGGGTCTCCTCGACCAATGAGAAGAGCATCTGCTCCATGAGTCAGAGGTCCCTTTAAAGTTTAAATTGATTGGATGCTTACTTGTTTGCAGTGTTCAGGAGCATTTTGGCCCACCGTAATTTGTGAAGAGGAATACAGTTTTCACAAAACATTACTCTCCATATGAGAGTTAAATAAAAATCATCACAAACAAAATGGCGTTGATGATATATACAATCAAACAATATGTACACCGGATGACAGTAATCTGTGTATAGAAATATACAGTTTCCACATAAAGTCTTTCTCCATATGAGAGTTAAAAGAACAGTATCACAATTCGAATTATGTTGATAATATGTACAGTTATTGAATATACACACATATATACAGTGCTTTGTGTAAGGACAGAGGGCTCCAGGAGTGGGTGGACAAGGGGCGCAGGCCGGTTAGGAGAGGGTAAGGTGGGGGCCCGATTGGGTCCCAATGCACAGGCCATCCTTGCTCCCGGCTCAAGGAACCATGTCCCCGATTTGGTGCCCTGAAAAGGGATTGTTTTAGCATCCTGAGCATGAGGCCTCCAGATGGGGAGGGAGGGGAGGAGGGAGGGAGGGAGAGCGAGAGAAAAGGGTGAGGGAGAGGGAGAACGGGGAGGGAGGGGGGGGGGGGGGAAGGAGAGGAGGGTTTTTGGGGTCAAGGGTCAAACCAATATGGGGTTCAAGGTGGTTAGGGTCAGGATTGAATTCAGGGCTGGGCATCAAAGATGAGGTTAAATCCAGCGCAGGTTTCGAGCCGGTTAAGGTTAGGATAAAACCTCATGGTCAGGGTGCTTCAGCAAATATATACAGAGACCGGTGGAATGATGATAACAGCAATAATGATGATGAGTATAACAAGCATGGCAACAAGCATAGCAACAACAAGACACTAATAAACAACAATTATGTACACTGTGTGGATTTTATGTCCCTTTAAAAACTTTTTTCATTTAACCCCTTAGGGTGTACAGTGTCTAATTTGGCAATCCAGCCTCTTTCAGCCTTCCTCCTCTGCTGAGCTGTCCATCTGGGGTTTGCCTGTATCACTGTTGCTTTGACCGATTTCCAGCCGTGTGACAGGAAGTGTTTCACCAAATGTGTGTGTGTGTTCCTTTTCCTTAACACATTGTACCTGTGCTGGGTGAATCTGGTCAGAAGTGTGTTGCCTGTCTCACCAACATATTGGATGCCACATTGGCTGCAAGTAATCACATAAATACAGTTCCTGGAGCGTGGGGTACCGTTACATTGTGAGTGGAATACATTTCCATTTGAGAAGCTGCGCAGCCATGTTTGGTGCTTAAAAATTGCCCCTGGTCTCTGAGTTTGGGCTCAGAGAGAGGTGAAAGTTTTGCCTTAATGAGGAAATCCCTCAGGTTTTTATTCCTCTTAAAGGCCGCTATCACCTTATGATCACCCAGTAATTGGGTTTTCTGGACAAGATCTTGAAAGTTGTTCTTAATCACTCTGATCAGTTTACATGTTGATGGGGCATATGTCACAATCACTGGTAGGATAGGGGTCAGATCAATAGGTTTGGTCTGTAGGAATGATTTAAAACATTTCCTAAGGAAAGAACGACAGTACCCCCTAGTGGCGAGAGCTGCAAATAGAATTTTGGTCGCTGCTCTGAAATCACTCCGCTGGGTGCAGATTCTGTGGAATCGCAATAATTGGGACTTAATTAGACCAGCAAAGGTATGTTTCGGGTGGAAGCTTGTTTTATATAACAATGCATGCGTGTCCGTGGGTTTGAAAAACACTTTAATGTCCAATTTGTGGGTCTGTGAAAAATTTGGGCCTTTAAAGGTGGTTGTGTCCAAGAAGTCAATTGTAGAGTCGCTAATTGTGGATTTAAGTTTAATTGAGTCATTGTGATCATTCAGAGTGGTTAGAAACGTTTCAAATCTTGTTCAGAATGAGGCCATACTCCCCAGATGTCATCAAGAAACCTGTAATAATACAGCGGTTTTTTATTACATTTTGCCAGGGCTGCAGTTTCCCATTCAGCCATGAATATGTTGGCGTATGCTGGGGCAAATTTCTTACCCATGGCTGTCCCTTTTATTTGTAAGAAGTAGTCCCGTTGAACTCAAAGTCATTTCTTGTCAGATTGATTTCCAATAATTGCAATAATTCTTTTTCTGGCCTTTTCTTTTCTGGATATTTGTGGAAAATATTCCTAATGGAGTTCATTCCCTCCTTAATATCAATATTGGTATAAAGGCTGTCAATGTCAATCGAGAAAGAAATGAGTTTGGGGGTACCTCTGCCTGTTTCACCTTCTCCACAAAGTCATATGTGTCTTTAATATAACTGTCATGCTTTGTGGACAAGGGGTTCAGGAAAAAGTCCAGATATTCTGCTGTGTGGTATGTTTCACTTTCACAATCAGATACAATGGGACGCCCGGGAGGCACCTGGAATGGTACAGACCACTTTGCCGGGTCTTTGTGGATTTTGGGAAGCAAATAAAACAGCCTTCCTCTTGGCTCAGAGGAGCCCAATAAATAGTTTTTCTGTTTCATATTAATGAATTTCTTTTGATAAAGATTATTAATTATTTTCTCCACAATAGGCAGTGTGTCCAAATAGATGGGTTTCTTCAATTTTGAGTAGTATGTTGTATCATTTAGTTGTCTGTAGCCCTCCTGTAAATATTGATCTCTGTCCAGGATGACCACAGCACTTCCTTTGTCTGCCGGTTTTATAATTATTTGTTTATTTTCTCTTAGTTCTTTTAGAGCTTTGGTTTCTTCTCCCTTTAAGTTAGGTTTGATGCGGTCAATGTGGAAATGATTATCAAAATATTCATAATCAGCTTTCACCAAGGTGGACACCTCATGTGGAAGCTGACCCAAGGGAGGAGACCAATTAGATTTGGGAGTGAAGGTTGGATTTCTGTGTCAGATTTATCTCCATAATGTATAGCCAATTTGACCCTTCTGTGATATTGTTGAATGTCGTATCTACATTGTAATAGGAAATTTTTATTGTGGCCCTTTGTGGGAATAAAATTAAGGCCCCTACTTAAAAGGGTCCGCTGAGCAGTGGAAGGCTGAAAGTGTTTAGATAAATTGATGACACTGTTGCAATTGACATCACTTACCCCCTCCCTGTTAGCTGGGTTCACGGGGATACAACATTTACATAGTTGCTCCAATGCTCCAACATACACATCGCTGTCTTATCAGTCCAATGGATATTGTCCTTTTCTGTGTGGAACATTGAATCAGGAAGAGTGGGTATGTGTTCGTCCAGACCTGCAATAAAAGTGTTCAAATGTAGCAGTGTTTCCTGCTCATTCCGGGCAGAGTTGAGGAAAAGTTAATAGCTGGAATGTAGATGTCGGCCTCAGGAAATCTTTCCTGGGCTGTCTGCAGTGCCTTTTTCAGCTCTGTGACCGGTGTGTCTTTGTCTCTTTGTGACCTATTGTTTAGGCCAAAAGATAACACCAGTGTTTCCAAATCTTCGTCGCAGGTCGCTTTTTCCAAAAGGGCTTGTGCGTGGCACCATTTCGCCCCGGGAAACTGTCAATTTGTATTCCTGGTGCTGAAAAGGATGGAGTTTACACACATTTGAGTCACCCATGATGAGTGATGTTTCTCTGATGTGAAGACTCCAGTCTTCCAGTTTCTTCTGCGTGTTCGGGTGTCTTGTTGGAGGGTGCGTTTGCTGAATGGGTGTACCTGGTGAAGAGGGAGGAGACAAGGAGGATTCCTCAATTCTCCTCGTTTGGAGGCGGGTCTGCACGCAGGATTTCAGTTTATCCTGAGTGGTGCGTGGCAGGCTGGAGCGTGAAGCTGTCGGGGGATTTGGGCGCTGTTCTTCTGCCTCCCTTGGATTTGGTGGGGGTGGATTCCCCCTGTGTGAGGTCCATTACCTCGATCTCCATGTTCTCAGAAGGCTGTGGAGGCTGAGTGGGTGGAGGTGACTTCTCCCCAGTGGGGGTCACGTGGAGAGCGTCGAGGACCCTTCTCACTCTCTGGTCTTTAGATGACATTGGTTCAGGCTCTGGTTCAGGAGGATCTTCCTGAGGGGTGGTGGTGGGCCTCAGGTCACCGTTCTCCTCCACCAGTCCCTCTGTGAGGGGTGACCAGTCACCTCTGATGGGGTCAGTCATGGTCGTCGCTGTCACCATGGTTACAGCGCTCGCTACAGGCGGAGCATGGATCTGCGCAGTAACTTTAATGGCCCGGCTGGTGCTGGGCTGTGGTGTGGCAGGTCGCGTGTGGGAGGAGGCTGGCTGCAACACCTCCACCGGAGGTTCGACAGGGTCGGGTTGTATCAGGTCCTCCCTCGCCTCTGGTTGTCGTCTCGGCTTGCCGGCTGTATGGTCCCGCTCTGCCGATCTGGTGTCTGCCAGCCTAGCTACGATGACTGCCTCGGTCTGTTCTAGCGACTCAGGCTGGAGGCGGCGGCCCAGGTTGCGTTTGGCCCAGGATGTCGCCACTTCAAAGGGTCCCCTCCAGTCCTGCTTAGGGAACTCAAAAAGGCTTTTTAATTCCTCCTCCATCGCCTCAGAATAATGTTCACGGAGGATTGAAACAGTGTTGTGCGCCCAGTTTTGAGCATTACCCTCAATCAGCGCCTGTGTCCGTTCATTTGGGACGGCCGGCTTAACAACAGTCATCAAGTTCTGGGCTATTTTATTCAAAGAGGGCGGGTATGCATCCCTTGAGACATTTTTAAGGTGGTGGACTGATTTAATGAGTCTATGAATAATACGCACTTTGATAGAAAAGTCTGGGTCATCAGACGGTATTTTGTTCGTGGGAGGCTCAGATCGCTCGGATCTGGCGTGTTTCACATACCGTCTATTCTGGGCTGGTCTCTGTTCAAAACGCCGCTCTCGGTGACGGGCAGTATGGTGGTCCGCAGTCGTTCGCCATCTCTGCTGGTTTGGCTGCCATGTGTGCGGGATTTCTCTCACCTCCCGGTGGTCCCGTCCTCTCACTACCGATGCGTAGGTCCGGCGCCCATTGCGGGACGGGTAGCTGGTCCGTCGGGGTGACCTCCGGTCGCTCGTGAAGTAGCGATCTCCCCGTGTGTCCTGGGCTCGCCCCCGTTCAAACCGCTGCTCTCGTTCAGTCCGATCTCTGTGTTGGGCAGCATAGCGATCCTCAGTCGGCCGTTCTCTCCGCTGGTTGTGCTGCCATACGTGCGGGATTTCTCTCTCATCCCGGTAGTCACGTCCTCTCACCACCGATGCGTAGGTCCGGCGTCTGTTGCGGGACGGGTAGCTGGTACGCCGGGGTGATCTCCGGTCGCTCGCAAAGCCGCGATCTCCTCTCCGGTTTCCACGTCGTCGGACGGTGGTCCACCGGTCCTCTGCTGTAAACGTGGGCATGTTTGCGGTCTCACTCGTGGCTTTAACTTAACTAACTGGTCACTTGTGACTGTGCTAGCAATGTTAAGCAGCTGTGCGCAAACTGATGACACTCACGTTTAACTTAGTACATCAACTAGGAGCTTTATTTTCGCTCAGTACAAAAGTTCAAAAGTGAACAAATATACATAAAAGTAAGCCAATAACGCGACGTTTCGGTTCGCATGAACCTTCTTCAGGCTGGCTTACTAGAAGAATGAATACAGCATAACAAAATCT
>NW_028234342.1:321129-355168 GCF_057382095.1 Aulonocara sp. 'chitande type north' Nkhata Bay | reverse complement strand
ATAAAATTAAGGCCCCTACTTAAAAGGGTCCGCTGAGCAGTGGAAGGCTGAAAGTGTTTAGATAAATTAATGACACTGTTGCAATTGACATCACTTACCCCCTCCCTGTTAGCTGGGTTCACGGGGATACAACATTTACATAGTTGCTCCAATGCTCCAACATACACATCGCTGTCTTATCAGTCCAGTGGATATTGTCCTTTTCTGTGTGGAACATTGAATCAGGAAGAGTGGGTATGTGTTCGTCCAGACCTGCAATAAAAGTGTTCAAGTGCAGCAGTGTTTCCTGCTCATTCCGGGGCAGAGTTGAGGAAAAGTTAATAGCTGGAATGTAGATGTCGGCCTCAGGAAATCTTTCCTGGGCTGTCTGCAGTGCCTTTTTCAGCTCTGTGACCGGTGTGTCTTTGTCTCTTTGTGACCTATTGTTTAGGCCAAAAGATAACACCAGTGTTTCCAAATCTTCGTCGCAGGTCGCTTTTTCCAAAAGGGCTTGTGCGTGGCACCATTTCGCCCCGGGAAAACTGTCAATTTGTATTCCTGGTGCTGAAAAGGATGGGAGTTTACACACATTTGAATCACCCATGATGAGTGATGTTTCTCTGATGTGAAGACTCCAGTCTTCCAGTTTCTTCTGCGTGTTCGGGTGTCTTGTTGGAGGGTGCGTTTGCTGAATGGGTGTACCTGGTGGAGAGGGAGGAGACAAGGAGGATTCCTCAATTCTCCTCGTTTGGAGGCGGGTCTGCACGCAGGATTTCAGTTTCTCCTGAGTGGTGCGTGGCAGGCTGGAGCGTGAAGCTGTCGGGGATTTGGGCGCTGTTCCTCTGCCTCCCTTGGATTTGGTGGGGGTGGATTCCCCCTGTGTGAGGTCCATTACCTCGATCTCCATGACCTCAGAAGGCTGTGGAGGCTGAGTGGGTGGAGGTGACTTCTCCCCAGTGGCGGTCACGTGGAGAGCGTCGAGGACCCTTCTCACTCTCTGGTCTTTAGGTGACATTGGTTCAGGCTCTGGTTCAGGAGGATCTTCCTGAGGGGTGGTGGTGGGCCTCAGGTCACCGTTCTCCTCCACCAGTCCCTCTGTGGGGGGTGACCAGTCACCTCTGATGGGGTCCGTCATGGTCGTCGCTGTCACCATGGTTACAGCGCTCGCTACAGGCGGAGCATGGATCTGCGCAGTAACTTTAATGGCCCGGCTGGTGCTGGGCTGTGGTGTGGCAGGTCGCGTGTGGGAGGAGGCTGGCTGCAACACCTCCACCGGAGGTTCGACAGGGTCGGGCTGTATCAGGTCCTCCCTCGCCTCTGGTTGTCGTCTCGGCTTGCCGGCTGTATGGCCCCGCTCTGCCGATCTGGTGTCTGCCAGCCTAGCTACGATGACTGCCTCGGTCTGTTCTAGCGACTCAGGCTGGAGGCGGCGGCCCAGGTTGCGTTTGGCCCAGGATGTCGCCACTTCAAAGGGTCCCCTCCAGTCCTGCTTAGGGAACTCAAACAGGCTTTTTAATTCCTCCTCCATCGCCTCAGAATAATGTTCACGGAGGATTAAAACAGCGTTGTGCGCCCAGTTTTGAGCATTACCCTCAATCAGCGTCTGTGTCCGTTCATTTGGGACAGCCGGCTTAATAACAGTCATCAAGTTCTGGGCTATTTTATTCAAAGAGGGCGGGTATGCATCCCTTGAGACATTTTTAAGGTGGTGGACTGATTTAATGAGTCTATGAATAATACGCACTTTGATAGAAAAGTCTGGGTCATCAGACGGTATTTTGTTCGTGGGAGGCTCAGATCGTTCGGATCTGGCGTGTTTCACATACCGTCTATTCTGGGCTGGTCTCTGTTCAAAACGCCGCTCTCGGTGACGGGCAGTATGGTGGTCCGCAGTCGTTCGCCATCTCTGCTGGTTTGGCTGCCATGTGTGCGGGATTTCTCTCACCTCCCGGTGGTCCCGTCCTCTCACTACCGATACGTAGGTCCGGCGCCCATTGCGGGACGGGTAGCTGGTCCGTCGGGGTGACCTCCGGTCGCTCGTGAAGTAGCGATCTCCCCGTTTGTCCTGGGCTCGCCCCCGTTCAAATCGCTGCTCTCGTTCAGTCCGATCTCTGTGTTGGGCAGCATAGCGATCCTCAGTCGGCCGTTCTCTCCGCTGGTTGTGCTGCCATACGTGCGGGATTTCTCTCTCATCCCGGTAGTCACGTCCTCTCACCACCGATGCGTAGGTCCGGCGTCTGTTGCGGGACGGGTAGCTGGTACGCCGGGGTGATCTCCGGTCGCTCGCAAAGCCACGATCTCCTCTCCGGTTTCCACGTCGTCGGACGGTGGTCCACTGGTCCTCTGCTGTAAACGTGGGCATGTTTGCGGTCTCACTCGTGGCTTTAACTTAACTAACTGGTCACTTGTGACTGTGCTAGCAATGTTAAGCAGCTGTGCGCAAACTGATGACACTCACGTTTAACTTAGTACAACAACTAGGAGCTTTATTTTCGCTCAGTACAAAAGTTCAAAAGTGAACAAATATACATAAAAGTAAGCCAATAACGCGACGTTTCGGTTCACATGAACCTTCTTCAGGCTGGCTTACTAGAAGAATGAATACAGCATAACAAAATCTCAGTTATGTTCTGTGTGTACACTGCGCAAGTCCAAATTCAAACTTTGCGGGTCTCCTCGACCAATGAGAAGAGCATCTGCTCCATGAGTCAGAGGTCCCTTTAAAGTTTAAATTGATTGGATGCTTACTTGTTTGCAGTGTTCAGGAGCATTTTGGCCCACCGTAATTTGTGAAGAGGAATACAGTTTTCACAAAACATTACTCTCCATATGAGAGTTAAATAAAAATCATCACAAACAAAATGGCGTTGATGATGTATACAATCAAACAATATGTACACCGGATGACAGTGATCTGTGTATAGAAATATACAGTTTCCACATAAAGTCTCTCTCCATATGAGAGTTAAAAGAACAGTATCACAATTCGAATTATGTTGATAATATGTACAGTTATTGAATATACACACATATATATACAGTGCTTTGTGTAAGGACAGAGGGCTCCAGGAGTGGGTGGACAAGGGGCGCAGGCCGGTTAGGAGAGGGTAAGGTGGGGGCCCGATTGGGTCCCAATGCACAGGCCATCCTTGCTCCCGGCTCAAGGAACCATGTCCCCGGTTTGGTGCCCTGAAAAGGGATTGTTTTAGCATCCTGAGCATGAGGCCTCCAGATGGGGAGGGAGGGGAGGGGGGAGGGAGGGAGAGCGAGAGAAAAGGGTGAGGGAGAGGGAGAACGGGGAGGGGGGGAAAAGGAAGGAGGGTTTTTGGGGTCAGGGGTCAAACCAGTATAGGGTTCAAGGTGGTTAGGGTCAGGATTGAATTCAGGGCTGGGCATCAAAGATAAGGTTAAATCCAGCGCAGGTTTCGAGTCGGTTAAGGTTAGGATAAAACCTCATGGTCAGGGTGCTTCAGCAAATACATACAGGGACCGGTGGAATGATGATAACAGCAATAATGATGATGAGTATAACAAGCATGGCAACAAGCATAGCAACAACAAGACACTAATAAACAACAATTATGTACACTGTGTGGATTTTATGTCCCTTTAAAAACTTTTTTCATTTAACCCCTTAGGGTGTACAGTGTCTAATTTGGCAATCCAGCCTCTTTCAGCCTTCCTCCTCTGCTGAGCTGTCCATCTGGGGTTTGCCTGTATCACTGTTGCTTTGACCGATTTCCAGCCGTGTGACAGGAAGTGTTTCACCAAATGTGTGTGTGTGTTCCTTTTCCTTAACACATTGTACCTGTGCTGGGTGAATCTGGTCAGAAGTGTGTTGCCTGTCTCACCAACATATTGGATGCCACATTGGCTGCAAGTAATCACATAAATACAGTTCCTGGAGCGTGGAGTACCGTTACATTGTGAGTGGAATACATTTCCATTTGAGAAGCTGCGCAACCATGTTTGGTGCTTAAAAAATTGCCCCTGGTCTCTGAGTTTGGGCTCAGAGAGAGGTGAAAGTTTTGCCTTAATGAGGAAATCCCTCAGGTTTTTATTCCTCTTAAAGGCCGCTATCACCTTATGATCACCCAGTAATTGGGTTTTCTGGACAAGATCTTGAAAGTTGTTCTTAATCACTCTGATCAGTTTACATGTTGATGGGGCATATGTCACAATCACTGGTAGGATAGGGGTCAGATCAATAGGTTTGGTCTGTAGGAATGATTTAAAACATTTCCTAAGGAAAGAACGACAGTACCCCCTAGTGGCGAGAGCTGCAAATAGAATTTTGGTCGCTGCTCTGAAATCAGTCCGCCGGGTGCAGATTCTGTGGAATCGCAATAATTGGGACTTAATTAGACCAGCAAAGGTATGTTTCGGGTGAAAGCTTGTTTTATATAACAATGCATGCGTGTCCGTGGGTTTGAAAAACACTTTAATGTCCAATTTGTGGGTCTGTGAAAAATTTGGGCCTTTAAAGGTGGTTGTGTCCAAGAAGTCAATTGTAGAGTCGCTAATTGTGGATTTAAGCTTAATTGAGTCATTGTGATCATTCAGAGTGGTTAGAAACGTTTCAAAATCTTGTTCAGAATGAGGCCATACTCCCCAGATGTCATCAAGAAACCTGTAATAATACAGCGGTTTTTTATTACATTTTGCCAGGGCTGCAGTTTCCCATTCAGCCATGAATATGTTGGCGTATGCTGGGGCAAATTTCTTACCCATGGCTGTCCCTTTTATTTGTAAGAAGTAGTCCCCGTTGAACTCAAAGTCATTTCTTGTCAGATTGATTTCCAATAATTGTAATAATTCTTTTTCTGGCCTTTTCTTTTCTGGATATTTGTGGAAAATATTCCTAATGGAGTTCATTCCCTCCTTAATATCAATATTGGTATAAAGGCTGTCAATGTCAATCGAGAAAAGAAATGAGTTTGGGGGTACCTCTGCCTGCTTCACCTTCTCCACAAAGTCATATGTGTCTTTAATATAACTGTCATGCTTTGTGGACAAGGGGTTCAGGAAAAAGTCCAGATATTCTGCTGTGTGGTATGTTTCACTTTCACAATCAGATACAATGGGACGCCCGGGAGGCACCTGGAATGGTACAGACCACTTTGCCGGGTCTTTGTGGATTTTGGGAAGCAAATAAAACAGCCTTCCTCTTGGCTCAGAGGAGCCCAATAAATAGTTTTTCTGTTTCATATTAATGAATTTCTTTTGATAAAGATTATTAATTATTTTCTCCACAATAGGCAGTGTGTCCAAATAGATGGGTTTTTTCAATTTTGAGTAGTATGTTGTATCATTTAGTTGTCTGTAGCCCTCCTGTAAATATTGATCTCTGTCCAGGATGACCACAGCACTTCCTTTGTCTGCCGGTTTTATAATTATTTGTTTGTTTTCTCTTAGTTCTTTTAGAGCTTTGGTTTCTTCTCCCTTTAAGTTAGGTTTGATGCGGTCAATGTGGAAATGATTATCAAAGTATTCATAATCAGCTTTCACCAAGGTGGACACCTCATGTGGAAGCTGACCCAAGGGAGGAGACCAATTAGATTTGGGAGTGAAGGGTTGGATTTCTGTGTCAGATTTATCTCCATAATGTATAGCCAATTTGACCCTTCTGTGATATTGTTGAATGTCGTATCTACATTGTAATAGGAAATTTTTATTGTGGCCCTTTGTGGGAATAAAATTAAGGCCCCTACTTAAAAGGGTCCGCTGAGCAGTGGAAGGCTGAAAGTGTTTAGATAAATTAATGACACTGTTGCAATTGACATCACTTACCCCCTCCCTGTTAGCTGGGTTCACGGGGATACAACATTTACATAGTTGCTCCAATGCTCCAACATACACATCGCTGTCTTATCAGTCCAGTGGATATTGTCCTTTTCTGTGTGGAACATTGAATCAGGAAGAGTGGGTATGTGTTCGTCCAGACCTGCAATAAAAGTGTTCAAGTGCAGCAGTGTTTCCTGCTCATTCCGGGGCAGAGTTGAGGAAAAGTTAATAGCTGGAATGTAGATGTCGGCCTCAGGAAATCTTTCCTGGGCTGTCTGCAGTGCCTTTTTCAGCTCTGTGACCGGTGTGTCTTTGTCTCTTTGTGACCTATTGTTTAGGCCAAAAGATAACACCAGTGTTTCCAAATCTTCGTCGCAGGTCGCTTTTTCCAAAAGGGCTTGTGCGTGGCACCATTTCGCCCCGGGAAAACTGTCAATTTGTATTCCTGGTGCTGAAAAGGATGGGAGTTTACACACATTTGAATCACCCATGATGAGTGATGTTTCTCTGATGTGAAGACTCCAGTCTTCCAGTTTCTTCTGCGTGTTCGGGTGTCTTGTTGGAGGGTGCGTTTGCTGAATGGGTGTACCTGGTGGAGAGGGAGGAGACAAGGAGGATTCCTCAATTCTCCTCGTTTGGAGGCGGGTCTGCACGCAGGATTTCAGTTTCTCCTGAGTGGTGCGTGGCAGGCTGGAGCGTGAAGCTGTCGGGGATTTGGGCGCTGTTCCTCTGCCTCCCTTGGATTTGGTGGGGGTGGATTCCCCCTGTGTGAGGTCCATTACCTCGATCTCCATGACCTCAGAAGGCTGTGGAGGCTGAGTGGGTGGAGGTGACTTCTCCCCAGTGGCGGTCACGTGGAGAGCGTCGAGGACCCTTCTCACTCTCTGGTCTTTAGGTGACATTGGTTCAGGCTCTGGTTCAGGAGGATCTTCCTGAGGGGTGGTGGTGGGCCTCAGGTCACCGTTCTCCTCCACCAGTCCCTCTGTGGGGGGTGACCAGTCACCTCTGATGGGGTCCGTCATGGTCGTCGCTGTCACCATGGTTACAGCGCTCGCTACAGGCGGAGCATGGATCTGCGCAGTAACTTTAATGGCCCGGCTGGTGCTGGGCTGTGGTGTGGCAGGTCGCGTGTGGGAGGAGGCTGGCTGCAACACCTCCACCGGAGGTTCGACAGGGTCGGGCTGTATCAGGTCCTCCCTCGCCTCTGGTTGTCGTCTCGGCTTGCCGGCTGTATGGCCCCGCTCTGCCGATCTGGTGTCTGCCAGCCTAGCTACGATGACTGCCTCGGTCTGTTCTAGCGACTCAGGCTGGAGGCGGCGGCCCAGGTTGCGTTTGGCCCAGGATGTCGCCACTTCAAAGGGTCCCCTCCAGTCCTGCTTAGGGAACTCAAACAGGCTTTTTAATTCCTCCTCCATCGCCTCAGAATAATGTTCACGGAGGATTAAAACAGCGTTGTGCGCCCAGTTTTGAGCATTACCCTCAATCAGCGTCTGTGTCCGTTCATTTGGGACAGCCGGCTTAATAACAGTCATCAAGTTCTGGGCTATTTTATTCAAAGAGGGCGGGTATGCATCCCTTGAGACATTTTTAAGGTGGTGGACTGATTTAATGAGTCTATGAATAATACGCACTTTGATAGAAAAGTCTGGGTCATCAGACGGTATTTTGTTCGTGGGAGGCTCAGATCGTTCGGATCTGGCGTGTTTCACATACCGTCTATTCTGGGCTGGTCTCTGTTCAAAACGCCGCTCTCGGTGACGGGCAGTATGGTGGTCCGCAGTCGTTCGCCATCTCTGCTGGTTTGGCTGCCATGTGTGCGGGATTTCTCTCACCTCCCGGTGGTCCCGTCCTCTCACTACCGATACGTAGGTCCGGCGCCCATTGCGGGACGGGTAGCTGGTCCGTCGGGGTGACCTCCGGTCGCTCGTGAAGTAGCGATCTCCCCGTTTGTCCTGGGCTCGCCCCCGTTCAAATCGCTGCTCTCGTTCAGTCCGATCTCTGTGTTGGGCAGCATAGCGATCCTCAGTCGGCCGTTCTCTCCGCTGGTTGTGCTGCCATACGTGCGGGATTTCTCTCTCATCCCGGTAGTCACGTCCTCTCACCACCGATGCGTAGGTCCGGCGTCTGTTGCGGGACGGGTAGCTGGTACGCCGGGGTGATCTCCGGTCGCTCGCAAAGCCACGATCTCCTCTCCGGTTTCCACGTCGTCGGACGGTGGTCCACTGGTCCTCTGCTGTAAACGTGGGCATGTTTGCGGTCTCACTCGTGGCTTTAACTTAACTAACTGGTCACTTGTGACTGTGCTAGCAATGTTAAGCAGCTGTGCGCAAACTGATGACACTCACGTTTAACTTAGTACAACAACTAGGAGCTTTATTTTCGCTCAGTACAAAAGTTCAAAAGTGAACAAATATACATAAAAGTAAGCCAATAACGCGACGTTTCGGTTCACATGAACCTTCTTCAGGCTGGCTTACTAGAAGAATGAATACAGCATAACAAAATCTCAGTTATGTTCTGTGTGTACACTGCGCAAGTCCAAATTCAAACTTTGCGGGTCTCCTCGACCAATGAGAAGAGCATCTGCTCCATGAGTCAGAGGTCCCTTTAAAGTTTAAATTGATTGGATGCTTACTTGTTTGCAGTGTTCAGGAGCATTTTGGCCCACCGTAATTTGTGAAGAGGAATACAGTTTTCACAAAACATTACTCTCCATATGAGAGTTAAATAAAAATCATCACAAACAAAATGGCGTTGATGATGTATACAATCAAACAATATGTACACCGGATGACAGTGATCTGTGTATAGAAATATACAGTTTCCACATAAAGTCTCTCTCCATATGAGAGTTAAAAGAACAGTATCACAATTCGAATTATGTTGATAATATGTACAGTTATTGAATATACACACATATATATACAGTGCTTTGTGTAAGGACAGAGGGCTCCAGGAGTGGGTGGACAAGGGGCGCAGGCCGGTTAGGAGAGGGTAAGGTGGGGGCCCGATTGGGTCCCAATGCACAGGCCATCCTTGCTCCCGGCTCAAGGAACCATGTCCCCGGTTTGGTGCCCTGAAAAGGGATTGTTTTAGCATCCTGAGCATGAGGCCTCCAGATGGGGAGGGAGGGGAGGGGGGAGGGAGGGAGAGCGAGAGAAAAGGGTGAGGGAGAGGGAGAACGGGGAGGGGGGGAAAAGGAAGGAGGGTTTTTGGGGTCAGGGGTCAAACCAGTATAGGGTTCAAGGTGGTTAGGGTCAGGATTGAATTCAGGGCTGGGCATCAAAGATAAGGTTAAATCCAGCGCAGGTTTCGAGTCGGTTAAGGTTAGGATAAAACCTCATGGTCAGGGTGCTTCAGCAAATACATACAGGGACCGGTGGAATGATGATAACAGCAATAATGATGATGAGTATAACAAGCATGGCAACAAGCATAGCAACAACAAGACACTAATAAACAACAATTATGTACACTGTGTGGATTTTATGTCCCTTTAAAAACTTTTTTCATTTAACCCCTTAGGGTGTACAGTGTCTAATTTGGCAATCCAGCCTCTTTCAGCCTTCCTCCTCTGCTGAGCTGTCCATCTGGGGTTTGCCTGTATCACTGTTGCTTTGACCGATTTCCAGCCGTGTGACAGGAAGTGTTTCACCAAATGTGTGTGTGTGTTCCTTTTCCTTAACACATTGTACCTGTGCTGGGTGAATCTGGTCAGAAGTGTGTTGCCTGTCTCACCAACATATTGGATGCCACATTGGCTGCAAGTAATCACATAAATACAGTTCCTGGAGCGTGGAGTACCGTTACATTGTGAGTGGAATACATTTCCATTTGAGAAGCTGCGCAACCATGTTTGGTGCTTAAAAAATTGCCCCTGGTCTCTGAGTTTGGGCTCAGAGAGAGGTGAAAGTTTTGCCTTAATGAGGAAATCCCTCAGGTTTTTATTCCTCTTAAAGGCCGCTATCACCTTATGATCACCCAGTAATTGGGTTTTCTGGACAAGATCTTGAAAGTTGTTCTTAATCACTCTGATCAGTTTACATGTTGATGGGGCATATGTCACAATCACTGGTAGGATAGGGGTCAGATCAATAGGTTTGGTCTGTAGGAATGATTTAAAACATTTCCTAAGGAAAGAACGACAGTACCCCCTAGTGGCGAGAGCTGCAAATAGAATTTTGGTCGCTGCTCTGAAATCAGTCCGCCGGGTGCAGATTCTGTGGAATCGCAATAATTGGGACTTAATTAGACCAGCAAAGGTATGTTTCGGGTGAAAGCTTGTTTTATATAACAATGCATGCGTGTCCGTGGGTTTGAAAAACACTTTAATGTCCAATTTGTGGGTCTGTGAAAAATTTGGGCCTTTAAAGGTGGTTGTGTCCAAGAAGTCAATTGTAGAGTCGCTAATTGTGGATTTAAGCTTAATTGAGTCATTGTGATCATTCAGAGTGGTTAGAAACGTTTCAAAATCTTGTTCAGAATGAGGCCATACTCCCCAGATGTCATCAAGAAACCTGTAATAATACAGCGGTTTTTTATTACATTTTGCCAGGGCTGCAGTTTCCCATTCAGCCATGAATATGTTGGCGTATGCTGGGGCAAATTTCTTACCCATGGCTGTCCCTTTTATTTGTAAGAAGTAGTCCCCGTTGAACTCAAAGTCATTTCTTGTCAGATTGATTTCCAATAATTGTAATAATTCTTTTTCTGGCCTTTTCTTTTCTGGATATTTGTGGAAAATATTCCTAATGGAGTTCATTCCCTCCTTAATATCAATATTGGTATAAAGGCTGTCAATGTCAATCGAGAAAAGAAATGAGTTTGGGGGTACCTCTGCCTGCTTCACCTTCTCCACAAAGTCATATGTGTCTTTAATATAACTGTCATGCTTTGTGGACAAGGGGTTCAGGAAAAAGTCCAGATATTCTGCTGTGTGGTATGTTTCACTTTCACAATCAGATACAATGGGACGCCCGGGAGGCACCTGGAATGGTACAGACCACTTTGCCGGGTCTTTGTGGATTTTGGGAAGCAAATAAAACAGCCTTCCTCTTGGCTCAGAGGAGCCCAATAAATAGTTTTTCTGTTTCATATTAATGAATTTCTTTTGATAAAGATTATTAATTATTTTCTCCACAATAGGCAGTGTGTCCAAATAGATGGGTTTTTTCAATTTTGAGTAGTATGTTGTATCATTTAGTTGTCTGTAGCCCTCCTGTAAATATTGATCTCTGTCCAGGATGACCACAGCACTTCCTTTGTCTGCCGGTTTTATAATTATTTGTTTGTTTTCTCTTAGTTCTTTTAGAGCTTTGGTTTCTTCTCCCTTTAAGTTAGGTTTGATGCGGTCAATGTGGAAATGATTATCAAAGTATTCATAATCAGCTTTCACCAAGGTGGACACCTCATGTGGAAGCTGACCCAAGGGAGGAGACCAATTAGATTTGGGAGTGAAGGGTTGGATTTCTGTGTCAGATTTATCTCCATAATGTATAGCCAATTTGACCCTTCTGTGATATTGTTGAATGTCGTATCTACATTGTAATAGGAAATTTTTATTGTGGCCCTTTGTGGGAATAAAATTAAGGCCCCTACTTAAAAGGGTCCGCTGAGCAGTGGAAGGCTGAAAGTGTTTAGATAAATTAATGACACTGTTGCAATTGACATCACTTACCCCCTCCCTGTTAGCTGGGTTCACGGGGATACAACATTTACATAGTTGCTCCAATGCTCCAACATACACATCGCTGTCTTATCAGTCCAGTGGATATTGTCCTTTTCTGTGTGGAACATTGAATCAGGAAGAGTGGGTATGTGTTCGTCCAGACCTGCAATAAAAGTGTTCAAGTGCAGCAGTGTTTCCTGCTCATTCCGGGGCAGAGTTGAGGAAAAGTTAATAGCTGGAATGTAGATGTCGGCCTCAGGAAATCTTTCCTGGGCTGTCTGCAGTGCCTTTTTCAGCTCTGTGACCGGTGTGTCTTTGTCTCTTTGTGACCTATTGTTTAGGCCAAAAGATAACACCAGTGTTTCCAAATCTTCGTCGCAGGTCGCTTTTTCCAAAAGGGCTTGTGCGTGGCACCATTTCGCCCCGGGAAAACTGTCAATTTGTATTCCTGGTGCTGAAAAGGATGGGAGTTTACACACATTTGAATCACCCATGATGAGTGATGTTTCTCTGATGTGAAGACTCCAGTCTTCCAGTTTCTTCTGCGTGTTCGGGTGTCTTGTTGGAGGGTGCGTTTGCTGAATGGGTGTACCTGGTGGAGAGGGAGGAGACAAGGAGGATTCCTCAATTCTCCTCGTTTGGAGGCGGGTCTGCACGCAGGATTTCAGTTTCTCCTGAGTGGTGCGTGGCAGGCTGGAGCGTGAAGCTGTCGGGGATTTGGGCGCTGTTCCTCTGCCTCCCTTGGATTTGGTGGGGGTGGATTCCCCCTGTGTGAGGTCCATTACCTCGATCTCCATGACCTCAGAAGGCTGTGGAGGCTGAGTGGGTGGAGGTGACTTCTCCCCAGTGGCGGTCACGTGGAGAGCGTCGAGGACCCTTCTCACTCTCTGGTCTTTAGGTGACATTGGTTCAGGCTCTGGTTCAGGAGGATCTTCCTGAGGGGTGGTGGTGGGCCTCAGGTCACCGTTCTCCTCCACCAGTCCCTCTGTGGGGGGTGACCAGTCACCTCTGATGGGGTCCGTCATGGTCGTCGCTGTCACCATGGTTACAGCGCTCGCTACAGGCGGAGCATGGATCTGCGCAGTAACTTTAATGGCCCGGCTGGTGCTGGGCTGTGGTGTGGCAGGTCGCGTGTGGGAGGAGGCTGGCTGCAACACCTCCACCGGAGGTTCGACAGGGTCGGGCTGTATCAGGTCCTCCCTCGCCTCTGGTTGTCGTCTCGGCTTGCCGGCTGTATGGCCCCGCTCTGCCGATCTGGTGTCTGCCAGCCTAGCTACGATGACTGCCTCGGTCTGTTCTAGCGACTCAGGCTGGAGGCGGCGGCCCAGGTTGCGTTTGGCCCAGGATGTCGCCACTTCAAAGGGTCCCCTCCAGTCCTGCTTAGGGAACTCAAACAGGCTTTTTAATTCCTCCTCCATCGCCTCAGAATAATGTTCACGGAGGATTAAAACAGCGTTGTGCGCCCAGTTTTGAGCATTACCCTCAATCAGCGTCTGTGTCCGTTCATTTGGGACAGCCGGCTTAATAACAGTCATCAAGTTCTGGGCTATTTTATTCAAAGAGGGCGGGTATGCATCCCTTGAGACATTTTTAAGGTGGTGGACTGATTTAATGAGTCTATGAATAATACGCACTTTGATAGAAAAGTCTGGGTCATCAGACGGTATTTTGTTCGTGGGAGGCTCAGATCGTTCGGATCTGGCGTGTTTCACATACCGTCTATTCTGGGCTGGTCTCTGTTCAAAACGCCGCTCTCGGTGACGGGCAGTATGGTGGTCCGCAGTCGTTCGCCATCTCTGCTGGTTTGGCTGCCATGTGTGCGGGATTTCTCTCACCTCCCGGTGGTCCCGTCCTCTCACTACCGATACGTAGGTCCGGCGCCCATTGCGGGACGGGTAGCTGGTCCGTCGGGGTGACCTCCGGTCGCTCGTGAAGTAGCGATCTCCCCGTTTGTCCTGGGCTCGCCCCCGTTCAAATCGCTGCTCTCGTTCAGTCCGATCTCTGTGTTGGGCAGCATAGCGATCCTCAGTCGGCCGTTCTCTCCGCTGGTTGTGCTGCCATACGTGCGGGATTTCTCTCTCATCCCGGTAGTCACGTCCTCTCACCACCGATGCGTAGGTCCGGCGTCTGTTGCGGGACGGGTAGCTGGTACGCCGGGGTGATCTCCGGTCGCTCGCAAAGCCACGATCTCCTCTCCGGTTTCCACGTCGTCGGACGGTGGTCCACTGGTCCTCTGCTGTAAACGTGGGCATGTTTGCGGTCTCACTCGTGGCTTTAACTTAACTAACTGGTCACTTGTGACTGTGCTAGCAATGTTAAGCAGCTGTGCGCAAACTGATGACACTCACGTTTAACTTAGTACAACAACTAGGAGCTTTATTTTCGCTCAGTACAAAAGTTCAAAAGTGAACAAATATACATAAAAGTAAGCCAATAACGCGACGTTTCGGTTCACATGAACCTTCTTCAGGCTGGCTTACTAGAAGAATGAATACAGCATAACAAAATCTCAGTTATGTTCTGTGTGTACACTGCGCAAGTCCAAATTCAAACTTTGCGGGTCTCCTCGACCAATGAGAAGAGCATCTGCTCCATGAGTCAGAGGTCCCTTTAAAGTTTAAATTGATTGGATGCTTACTTGTTTGCAGTGTTCAGGAGCATTTTGGCCCACCGTAATTTGTGAAGAGGAATACAGTTTTCACAAAACATTACTCTCCATATGAGAGTTAAATAAAAATCATCACAAACAAAATGGCGTTGATGATGTATACAATCAAACAATATGTACACCGGATGACAGTGATCTGTGTATAGAAATATACAGTTTCCACATAAAGTCTCTCTCCATATGAGAGTTAAAAGAACAGTATCACAATTCGAATTATGTTGATAATATGTACAGTTATTGAATATACACACATATATATACAGTGCTTTGTGTAAGGACAGAGGGCTCCAGGAGTGGG
Organism: Aulonocara sp. 'chitande type north' Nkhata Bay; assembly: GCF_057382095.1. Lineage (NCBI taxonomy): Eukaryota > Metazoa > Chordata > Actinopteri > Cichliformes > Cichlidae > Aulonocara > Aulonocara sp. 'chitande type north' Nkhata Bay. The sequence continues at coordinate 340,771 of NW_028234342.1, read as the reverse complement.
TGGACAAGGGGCGCAGGCCGGTTAGGAGAGGGTAAGGTGGGGGCCCGATTGGGTCCCAATGCACAGGCCATCCTTGCTCCCGGCTCAAGGAACCATGTCCCCGGTTTGGTGCCCTGAAAAGGGATTGTTTTAGCATCCTGAGCATGAGGCCTCCAGATGGGGAGGGAGGGGAGGGGGGAGGGAGGGAGAGCGAGAGAAAAGGGTGAGGGAGAGGGAGAACGGGGAGGGGGGGAAAAGGAAGGAGGGTTTTTGGGGTCAGGGGTCAAACCAGTATAGGGTTCAAGGTGGTTAGGGTCAGGATTGAATTCAGGGCTGGGCATCAAAGATAAGGTTAAATCCAGCGCAGGTTTCGAGTCGGTTAAGGTTAGGATAAAACCTCATGGTCAGGGTGCTTCAGCAAATACATACAGGGACCGGTGGAATGATGATAACAGCAATAATGATGATGAGTATAACAAGCATGGCAACAAGCATAGCAACAACAAGACACTAATAAACAACAATTATGTACACTGTGTGGATTTTATGTCCCTTTAAAAACTTTTTTCATTTAACCCCTTAGGGTGTACAGTGTCTAATTTGGCAATCCAGCCTCTTTCAGCCTTCCTCCTCTGCTGAGCTGTCCATCTGGGGTTTGCCTGTATCACTGTTGCTTTGACCGATTTCCAGCCGTGTGACAGGAAGTGTTTCACCAAATGTGTGTGTGTGTTCCTTTTCCTTAACACATTGTACCTGTGCTGGGTGAATCTGGTCAGAAGTGTGTTGCCTGTCTCACCAACATATTGGATGCCACATTGGCTGCAAGTAATCACATAAATACAGTTCCTGGAGCGTGGAGTACCGTTACATTGTGAGTGGAATACATTTCCATTTGAGAAGCTGCGCAACCATGTTTGGTGCTTAAAAAATTGCCCCTGGTCTCTGAGTTTGGGCTCAGAGAGAGGTGAAAGTTTTGCCTTAATGAGGAAATCCCTCAGGTTTTTATTCCTCTTAAAGGCCGCTATCACCTTATGATCACCCAGTAATTGGGTTTTCTGGACAAGATCTTGAAAGTTGTTCTTAATCACTCTGATCAGTTTACATGTTGATGGGGCATATGTCACAATCACTGGTAGGATAGGGGTCAGATCAATAGGTTTGGTCTGTAGGAATGATTTAAAACATTTCCTAAGGAAAGAACGACAGTACCCCCTAGTGGCGAGAGCTGCAAATAGAATTTTGGTCGCTGCTCTGAAATCAGTCCGCCGGGTGCAGATTCTGTGGAATCGCAATAATTGGGACTTAATTAGACCAGCAAAGGTATGTTTCGGGTGAAAGCTTGTTTTATATAACAATGCATGCGTGTCCGTGGGTTTGAAAAACACTTTAATGTCCAATTTGTGGGTCTGTGAAAAATTTGGGCCTTTAAAGGTGGTTGTGTCCAAGAAGTCAATTGTAGAGTCGCTAATTGTGGATTTAAGCTTAATTGAGTCATTGTGATCATTCAGAGTGGTTAGAAACGTTTCAAAATCTTGTTCAGAATGAGGCCATACTCCCCAGATGTCATCAAGAAACCTGTAATAATACAGCGGTTTTTTATTACATTTTGCCAGGGCTGCAGTTTCCCATTCAGCCATGAATATGTTGGCGTATGCTGGGGCAAATTTCTTACCCATGGCTGTCCCTTTTATTTGTAAGAAGTAGTCCCCGTTGAACTCAAAGTCATTTCTTGTCAGATTGATTTCCAATAATTGTAATAATTCTTTTTCTGGCCTTTTCTTTTCTGGATATTTGTGGAAAATATTCCTAATGGAGTTCATTCCCTCCTTAATATCAATATTGGTATAAAGGCTGTCAATGTCAATCGAGAAAAGAAATGAGTTTGGGGGTACCTCTGCCTGCTTCACCTTCTCCACAAAGTCATATGTGTCTTTAATATAACTGTCATGCTTTGTGGACAAGGGGTTCAGGAAAAAGTCCAGATATTCTGCTGTGTGGTATGTTTCACTTTCACAATCAGATACAATGGGACGCCCGGGAGGCACCTGGAATGGTACAGACCACTTTGCCGGGTCTTTGTGGATTTTGGGAAGCAAATAAAACAGCCTTCCTCTTGGCTCAGAGGAGCCCAATAAATAGTTTTTCTGTTTCATATTAATGAATTTCTTTTGATAAAGATTATTAATTATTTTCTCCACAATAGGCAGTGTGTCCAAATAGATGGGTTTTTTCAATTTTGAGTAGTATGTTGTATCATTTAGTTGTCTGTAGCCCTCCTGTAAATATTGATCTCTGTCCAGGATGACCACAGCACTTCCTTTGTCTGCCGGTTTTATAATTATTTGTTTGTTTTCTCTTAGTTCTTTTAGAGCTTTGGTTTCTTCTCCCTTTAAGTTAGGTTTGATGCGGTCAATGTGGAAATGATTATCAAAGTATTCATAATCAGCTTTCACCAAGGTGGACACCTCATGTGGAAGCTGACCCAAGGGAGGAGACCAATTAGATTTGGGAGTGAAGGGTTGGATTTCTGTGTCAGATTTATCTCCATAATGTATAGCCAATTTGACCCTTCTGTGATATTGTTGAATGTCGTATCTACATTGTAATAGGAAATTTTTATTGTGGCCCTTTGTGGGAATAAAATTAAGGCCCCTACTTAAAAGGGTCCGCTGAGCAGTGGAAGGCTGAAAGTGTTTAGATAAATTAATGACACTGTTGCAATTGACATCACTTACCCCCTCCCTGTTAGCTGGGTTCACGGGGATACAACATTTACATAGTTGCTCCAATGCTCCAACATACACATCGCTGTCTTATCAGTCCAGTGGATATTGTCCTTTTCTGTGTGGAACATTGAATCAGGAAGAGTGGGTATGTGTTCGTCCAGACCTGCAATAAAAGTGTTCAAGTGCAGCAGTGTTTCCTGCTCATTCCGGGGCAGAGTTGAGGAAAAGTTAATAGCTGGAATGTAGATGTCGGCCTCAGGAAATCTTTCCTGGGCTGTCTGCAGTGCCTTTTTCAGCTCTGTGACCGGTGTGTCTTTGTCTCTTTGTGACCTATTGTTTAGGCCAAAAGATAACACCAGTGTTTCCAAATCTTCGTCGCAGGTCGCTTTTTCCAAAAGGGCTTGTGCGTGGCACCATTTCGCCCCGGGAAAACTGTCAATTTGTATTCCTGGTGCTGAAAAGGATGGGAGTTTACACACATTTGAATCACCCATGATGAGTGATGTTTCTCTGATGTGAAGACTCCAGTCTTCCAGTTTCTTCTGCGTGTTCGGGTGTCTTGTTGGAGGGTGCGTTTGCTGAATGGGTGTACCTGGTGGAGAGGGAGGAGACAAGGAGGATTCCTCAATTCTCCTCGTTTGGAGGCGGGTCTGCACGCAGGATTTCAGTTTCTCCTGAGTGGTGCGTGGCAGGCTGGAGCGTGAAGCTGTCGGGGATTTGGGCGCTGTTCCTCTGCCTCCCTTGGATTTGGTGGGGGTGGATTCCCCCTGTGTGAGGTCCATTACCTCGATCTCCATGACCTCAGAAGGCTGTGGAGGCTGAGTGGGTGGAGGTGACTTCTCCCCAGTGGCGGTCACGTGGAGAGCGTCGAGGACCCTTCTCACTCTCTGGTCTTTAGGTGACATTGGTTCAGGCTCTGGTTCAGGAGGATCTTCCTGAGGGGTGGTGGTGGGCCTCAGGTCACCGTTCTCCTCCACCAGTCCCTCTGTGGGGGGTGACCAGTCACCTCTGATGGGGTCCGTCATGGTCGTCGCTGTCACCATGGTTACAGCGCTCGCTACAGGCGGAGCATGGATCTGCGCAGTAACTTTAATGGCCCGGCTGGTGCTGGGCTGTGGTGTGGCAGGTCGCGTGTGGGAGGAGGCTGGCTGCAACACCTCCACCGGAGGTTCGACAGGGTCGGGCTGTATCAGGTCCTCCCTCGCCTCTGGTTGTCGTCTCGGCTTGCCGGCTGTATGGCCCCGCTCTGCCGATCTGGTGTCTGCCAGCCTAGCTACGATGACTGCCTCGGTCTGTTCTAGCGACTCAGGCTGGAGGCGGCGGCCCAGGTTGCGTTTGGCCCAGGATGTCGCCACTTCAAAGGGTCCCCTCCAGTCCTGCTTAGGGAACTCAAACAGGCTTTTTAATTCCTCCTCCATCGCCTCAGAATAATGTTCACGGAGGATTAAAACAGCGTTGTGCGCCCAGTTTTGAGCATTACCCTCAATCAGCGTCTGTGTCCGTTCATTTGGGACAGCCGGCTTAATAACAGTCATCAAGTTCTGGGCTATTTTATTCAAAGAGGGCGGGTATGCATCCCTTGAGACATTTTTAAGGTGGTGGACTGATTTAATGAGTCTATGAATAATACGCACTTTGATAGAAAAGTCTGGGTCATCAGACGGTATTTTGTTCGTGGGAGGCTCAGATCGTTCGGATCTGGCGTGTTTCACATACCGTCTATTCTGGGCTGGTCTCTGTTCAAAACGCCGCTCTCGGTGACGGGCAGTATGGTGGTCCGCAGTCGTTCGCCATCTCTGCTGGTTTGGCTGCCATGTGTGCGGGATTTCTCTCACCTCCCGGTGGTCCCGTCCTCTCACTACCGATACGTAGGTCCGGCGCCCATTGCGGGACGGGTAGCTGGTCCGTCGGGGTGACCTCCGGTCGCTCGTGAAGTAGCGATCTCCCCGTTTGTCCTGGGCTCGCCCCCGTTCAAATCGCTGCTCTCGTTCAGTCCGATCTCTGTGTTGGGCAGCATAGCGATCCTCAGTCGGCCGTTCTCTCCGCTGGTTGTGCTGCCATACGTGCGGGATTTCTCTCTCATCCCGGTAGTCACGTCCTCTCACCACCGATGCGTAGGTCCGGCGTCTGTTGCGGGACGGGTAGCTGGTACGCCGGGGTGATCTCCGGTCGCTCGCAAAGCCACGATCTCCTCTCCGGTTTCCACGTCGTCGGACGGTGGTCCACTGGTCCTCTGCTGTAAACGTGGGCATGTTTGCGGTCTCACTCGTGGCTTTAACTTAACTAACTGGTCACTTGTGACTGTGCTAGCAATGTTAAGCAGCTGTGCGCAAACTGATGACACTCACGTTTAACTTAGTACAACAACTAGGAGCTTTATTTTCGCTCAGTACAAAAGTTCAAAAGTGAACAAATATACATAAAAGTAAGCCAATAACGCGACGTTTCGGTTCACATGAACCTTCTTCAGGCTGGCTTACTAGAAGAATGAATACAGCATAACAAAATCTCAGTTATGTTCTGTGTGTACACTGCGCAAGTCCAAATTCAAACTTTGCGGGTCTCCTCGACCAATGAGAAGAGCATCTGCTCCATGAGTCAGAGGTCCCTTTAAAGTTTAAATTGATTGGATGCTTACTTGTTTGCAGTGTTCAGGAGCATTTTGGCCCACCGTAATTTGTGAAGAGGAATACAGTTTTCACAAAACATTACTCTCCATATGAGAGTTAAATAAAAATCATCACAAACAAAATGGCGTTGATGATGTATACAATCAAACAATATGTACACCGGATGACAGTGATCTGTGTATAGAAATATACAGTTTCCACATAAAGTCTCTCTCCATATGAGAGTTAAAAGAACAGTATCACAATTCGAATTATGTTGATAATATGTACAGTTATTGAATATACACACATATATATACAGTGCTTTGTGTAAGGACAGAGGGCTCCAGGAGTGGGTGGACAAGGGGCGCAGGCCGGTTAGGAGAGGGTAAGGTGGGGGCCCGATTGGGTCCCAATGCACAGGCCATCCTTGCTCCCGGCTCAAGGAACCATGTCCCCGGTTTGGTGCCCTGAAAAGGGATTGTTTTAGCATCCTGAGCATGAGGCCTCCAGATGGGGAGGGAGGGGAGGGGGGAGGGAGGGAGAGCGAGAGAAAAGGGTGAGGGAGAGGGAGAACGGGGAGGGGGGGAAAAGGAAGGAGGGTTTTTGGGGTCAGGGGTCAAACCAGTATAGGGTTCAAGGTGGTTAGGGTCAGGATTGAATTCAGGGCTGGGCATCAAAGATAAGGTTAAATCCAGCGCAGGTTTCGAGTCGGTTAAGGTTAGGATAAAACCTCATGGTCAGGGTGCTTCAGCAAATACATACAGGGACCGGTGGAATGATGATAACAGCAATAATGATGATGAGTATAACAAGCATGGCAACAAGCATAGCAACAACAAGACACTAATAAACAACAATTATGTACACTGTGTGGATTTTATGTCCCTTTAAAAACTTTTTTCATTTAACCCCTTAGGGTGTACAGTGTCTAATTTGGCAATCCAGCCTCTTTCAGCCTTCCTCCTCTGCTGAGCTGTCCATCTGGGGTTTGCCTGTATCACTGTTGCTTTGACCGATTTCCAGCCGTGTGACAGGAAGTGTTTCACCAAATGTGTGTGTGTGTTCCTTTTCCTTAACACATTGTACCTGTGCTGGGTGAATCTGGTCAGAAGTGTGTTGCCTGTCTCACCAACATATTGGATGCCACATTGGCTGCAAGTAATCACATAAATACAGTTCCTGGAGCGTGGAGTACCGTTACATTGTGAGTGGAATACATTTCCATTTGAGAAGCTGCGCAACCATGTTTGGTGCTTAAAAAATTGCCCCTGGTCTCTGAGTTTGGGCTCAGAGAGAGGTGAAAGTTTTGCCTTAATGAGGAAATCCCTCAGGTTTTTATTCCTCTTAAAGGCCGCTATCACCTTATGATCACCCAGTAATTGGGTTTTCTGGACAAGATCTTGAAAGTTGTTCTTAATCACTCTGATCAGTTTACATGTTGATGGGGCATATGTCACAATCACTGGTAGGATAGGGGTCAGATCAATAGGTTTGGTCTGTAGGAATGATTTAAAACATTTCCTAAGGAAAGAACGACAGTACCCCCTAGTGGCGAGAGCTGCAAATAGAATTTTGGTCGCTGCTCTGAAATCAGTCCGCCGGGTGCAGATTCTGTGGAATCGCAATAATTGGGACTTAATTAGACCAGCAAAGGTATGTTTCGGGTGAAAGCTTGTTTTATATAACAATGCATGCGTGTCCGTGGGTTTGAAAAACACTTTAATGTCCAATTTGTGGGTCTGTGAAAAATTTGGGCCTTTAAAGGTGGTTGTGTCCAAGAAGTCAATTGTAGAGTCGCTAATTGTGGATTTAAGCTTAATTGAGTCATTGTGATCATTCAGAGTGGTTAGAAACGTTTCAAAATCTTGTTCAGAATGAGGCCATACTCCCCAGATGTCATCAAGAAACCTGTAATAATACAGCGGTTTTTTATTACATTTTGCCAGGGCTGCAGTTTCCCATTCAGCCATGAATATGTTGGCGTATGCTGGGGCAAATTTCTTACCCATGGCTGTCCCTTTTATTTGTAAGAAGTAGTCCCCGTTGAACTCAAAGTCATTTCTTGTCAGATTGATTTCCAATAATTGTAATAATTCTTTTTCTGGCCTTTTCTTTTCTGGATATTTGTGGAAAATATTCCTAATGGAGTTCATTCCCTCCTTAATATCAATATTGGTATAAAGGCTGTCAATGTCAATCGAGAAAAGAAATGAGTTTGGGGGTACCTCTGCCTGCTTCACCTTCTCCACAAAGTCATATGTGTCTTTAATATAACTGTCATGCTTTGTGGACAAGGGGTTCAGGAAAAAGTCCAGATATTCTGCTGTGTGGTATGTTTCACTTTCACAATCAGATACAATGGGACGCCCGGGAGGCACCTGGAATGGTACAGACCACTTTGCCGGGTCTTTGTGGATTTTGGGAAGCAAATAAAACAGCCTTCCTCTTGGCTCAGAGGAGCCCAATAAATAGTTTTTCTGTTTCATATTAATGAATTTCTTTTGATAAAGATTATTAATTATTTTCTCCACAATAGGCAGTGTGTCCAAATAGATGGGTTTTTTCAATTTTGAGTAGTATGTTGTATCATTTAGTTGTCTGTAGCCCTCCTGTAAATATTGATCTCTGTCCAGGATGACCACAGCACTTCCTTTGTCTGCCGGTTTTATAATTATTTGTTTGTTTTCTCTTAGTTCTTTTAGAGCTTTGGTTTCTTCTCCCTTTAAGTTAGGTTTGATGCGGTCAATGTGGAAATGATTATCAAAGTATTCATAATCAGCTTTCACCAAGGTGGACACCTCATGTGGAAGCTGACCCAAGGGAGGAGACCAATTAGATTTGGGAGTGAAGGGTTGGATTTCTGTGTCAGATTTATCTCCATAATGTATAGCCAATTTGACCCTTCTGTGATATTGTTGAATGTCGTATCTACATTGTAATAGGAAATTTTTATTGTGGCCCTTTGTGGGAATAAAATTAAGGCCCCTACTTAAAAGGGTCCGCTGAGCAGTGGAAGGCTGAAAGTGTTTAGATAAATTAATGACACTGTTGCAATTGACATCACTTACCCCCTCCCTGTTAGCTGGGTTCACGGGGATACAACATTTACATAGTTGCTCCAATGCTCCAACATACACATCGCTGTCTTATCAGTCCAGTGGATATTGTCCTTTTCTGTGTGGAACATTGAATCAGGAAGAGTGGGTATGTGTTCGTCCAGACCTGCAATAAAAGTGTTCAAGTGCAGCAGTGTTTCCTGCTCATTCCGGGGCAGAGTTGAGGAAAAGTTAATAGCTGGAATGTAGATGTCGGCCTCAGGAAATCTTTCCTGGGCTGTCTGCAGTGCCTTTTTCAGCTCTGTGACCGGTGTGTCTTTGTCTCTTTGTGACCTATTGTTTAGGCCAAAAGATAACACCAGTGTTTCCAAATCTTCGTCGCAGGTCGCTTTTTCCAAAAGGGCTTGTGCGTGGCACCATTTCGCCCCGGGAAAACTGTCAATTTGTATTCCTGGTGCTGAAAAGGATGGGAGTTTACACACATTTGAATCACCCATGATGAGTGATGTTTCTCTGATGTGAAGACTCCAGTCTTCCAGTTTCTTCTGCGTGTTCGGGTGTCTTGTTGGAGGGTGCGTTTGCTGAATGGGTGTACCTGGTGGAGAGGGAGGAGACAAGGAGGATTCCTCAATTCTCCTCGTTTGGAGGCGGGTCTGCACGCAGGATTTCAGTTTCTCCTGAGTGGTGCGTGGCAGGCTGGAGCGTGAAGCTGTCGGGGATTTGGGCGCTGTTCCTCTGCCTCCCTTGGATTTGGTGGGGGTGGATTCCCCCTGTGTGAGGTCCATTACCTCGATCTCCATGACCTCAGAAGGCTGTGGAGGCTGAGTGGGTGGAGGTGACTTCTCCCCAGTGGCGGTCACGTGGAGAGCGTCGAGGACCCTTCTCACTCTCTGGTCTTTAGGTGACATTGGTTCAGGCTCTGGTTCAGGAGGATCTTCCTGAGGGGTGGTGGTGGGCCTCAGGTCACCGTTCTCCTCCACCAGTCCCTCTGTGGGGGGTGACCAGTCACCTCTGATGGGGTCCGTCATGGTCGTCGCTGTCACCATGGTTACAGCGCTCGCTACAGGCGGAGCATGGATCTGCGCAGTAACTTTAATGGCCCGGCTGGTGCTGGGCTGTGGTGTGGCAGGTCGCGTGTGGGAGGAGGCTGGCTGCAACACCTCCACCGGAGGTTCGACAGGGTCGGGCTGTATCAGGTCCTCCCTCGCCTCTGGTTGTCGTCTCGGCTTGCCGGCTGTATGGCCCCGCTCTGCCGATCTGGTGTCTGCCAGCCTAGCTACGATGACTGCCTCGGTCTGTTCTAGCGACTCAGGCTGGAGGCGGCGGCCCAGGTTGCGTTTGGCCCAGGATGTCGCCACTTCAAAGGGTCCCCTCCAGTCCTGCTTAGGGAACTCAAACAGGCTTTTTAATTCCTCCTCCATCGCCTCAGAATAATGTTCACGGAGGATTAAAACAGCGTTGTGCGCCCAGTTTTGAGCATTACCCTCAATCAGCGTCTGTGTCCGTTCATTTGGGACAGCCGGCTTAATAACAGTCATCAAGTTCTGGGCTATTTTATTCAAAGAGGGCGGGTATGCATCCCTTGAGACATTTTTAAGGTGGTGGACTGATTTAATGAGTCTATGAATAATACGCACTTTGATAGAAAAGTCTGGGTCATCAGACGGTATTTTGTTCGTGGGAGGCTCAGATCGTTCGGATCTGGCGTGTTTCACATACCGTCTATTCTGGGCTGGTCTCTGTTCAAAACGCCGCTCTCGGTGACGGGCAGTATGGTGGTCCGCAGTCGTTCGCCATCTCTGCTGGTTTGGCTGCCATGTGTGCGGGATTTCTCTCACCTCCCGGTGGTCCCGTCCTCTCACTACCGATACGTAGGTCCGGCGCCCATTGCGGGACGGGTAGCTGGTCCGTCGGGGTGACCTCCGGTCGCTCGTGAAGTAGCGATCTCCCCGTTTGTCCTGGGCTCGCCCCCGTTCAAATCGCTGCTCTCGTTCAGTCCGATCTCTGTGTTGGGCAGCATAGCGATCCTCAGTCGGCCGTTCTCTCCGCTGGTTGTGCTGCCATACGTGCGGGATTTCTCTCTCATCCCGGTAGTCACGTCCTCTCACCACCGATGCGTAGGTCCGGCGTCTGTTGCGGGACGGGTAGCTGGTACGCCGGGGTGATCTCCGGTCGCTCGCAAAGCCACGATCTCCTCTCCGGTTTCCACGTCGTCGGACGGTGGTCCACTGGTCCTCTGCTGTAAACGTGGGCATGTTTGCGGTCTCACTCGTGGCTTTAACTTAACTAACTGGTCACTTGTGACTGTGCTAGCAATGTTAAGCAGCTGTGCGCAAACTGATGACACTCACGTTTAACTTAGTACAACAACTAGGAGCTTTATTTTCGCTCAGTACAAAAGTTCAAAAGTGAACAAATATACATAAAAGTAAGCCAATAACGCGACGTTTCGGTTCACATGAACCTTCTTCAGGCTGGCTTACTAGAAGAATGAATACAGCATAACAAAATCTCAGTTATGTTCTGTGTGTACACTGCGCAAGTCCAAATTCAAACTTTGCGGGTCTCCTCGACCAATGAGAAGAGCATCTGCTCCATGAGTCAGAGGTCCCTTTAAAGTTTAAATTGATTGGATGCTTACTTGTTTGCAGTGTTCAGGAGCATTTTGGCCCACCGTAATTTGTGAAGAGGAATACAGTTTTCACAAAACATTACTCTCCATATGAGAGTTAAATAAAAATCATCACAAACAAAATGGCGTTGATGATGTATACAATCAAACAATATGTACACCGGATGACAGTGATCTGTGTATAGAAATATACAGTTTCCACATAAAGTCTCTCTCCATATGAGAGTTAAAAGAACAGTATCACAATTCGAATTATGTTGATAATATGTACAGTTATTGAATATACACACATATATATACAGTGCTTTGTGTAAGGACAGAGGGCTCCAGGAGTGGGTGGACAAGGGGCGCAGGCCGGTTAGGAGAGGGTAAGGTGGGGGCCCGATTGGGTCCCAATGCACAGGCCATCCTTGCTCCCGGCTCAAGGAACCATGTCCCCGGTTTGGTGCCCTGAAAAGGGATTGTTTTAGCATCCTGAGCATGAGGCCTCCAGATGGGGAGGGAGGGGAGGGGGGAGGGAGGGAGAGCGAGAGAAAAGGGTGAGGGAGAGGGAGAACGGGGAGGGGGGGAAAAGGAAGGAGGGTTTTTGGGGTCAGGGGTCAAACCAGTATAGGGTTCAAGGTGGTTAGGGTCAGGATTGAATTCAGGGCTGGGCATCAAAGATAAGGTTAAATCCAGCGCAGGTTTCGAGTCGGTTAAGGTTAGGATAAAACCTCATGGTCAGGGTGCTTCAGCAAATACATACAGGGACCGGTGGAATGATGATAACAGCAATAATGATGATGAGTATAACAAGCATGGCAACAAGCATAGCAACAACAAGACACTAATAAACAACAATTATGTACACTGTGTGGATTTTATGTCCCTTTAAAAACTTTTTTCATTTAACCCCTTAGGGTGTACAGTGTCTAATTTGGCAATCCAGCCTCTTTCAGCCTTCCTCCTCTGCTGAGCTGTCCATCTGGGGTTTGCCTGTATCACTGTTGCTTTGACCGATTTCCAGCCGTGTGACAGGAAGTGTTTCACCAAATGTGTGTGTGTGTTCCTTTTCCTTAACACATTGTACCTGTGCTGGGTGAATCTGGTCAGAAGTGTGTTGCCTGTCTCACCAACATATTGGATGCCACATTGGCTGCAAGTAATCACATAAATACAGTTCCTGGAGCGTGGAGTACCGTTACATTGTGAGTGGAATACATTTCCATTTGAGAAGCTGCGCAACCATGTTTGGTGCTTAAAAAATTGCCCCTGGTCTCTGAGTTTGGGCTCAGAGAGAGGTGAAAGTTTTGCCTTAATGAGGAAATCCCTCAGGTTTTTATTCCTCTTAAAGGCCGCTATCACCTTATGATCACCCAGTAATTGGGTTTTCTGGACAAGATCTTGAAAGTTGTTCTTAATCACTCTGATCAGTTTACATGTTGATGGGGCATATGTCACAATCACTGGTAGGATAGGGGTCAGATCAATAGGTTTGGTCTGTAGGAATGATTTAAAACATTTCCTAAGGAAAGAACGACAGTACCCCCTAGTGGCGAGAGCTGCAAATAGAATTTTGGTCGCTGCTCTGAAATCAGTCCGCCGGGTGCAGATTCTGTGGAATCGCAATAATTGGGACTTAATTAGACCAGCAAAGGTATGTTTCGGGTGAAAGCTTGTTTTATATAACAATGCATGCGTGTCCGTGGGTTTGAAAAACACTTTAATGTCCAATTTGTGGGTCTGTGAAAAATTTGGGCCTTTAAAGGTGGTTGTGTCCAAGAAGTCAATTGTAGAGTCGCTAATTGTGGATTTAAGCTTAATTGAGTCATTGTGATCATTCAGAGTGGTTAGAAACGTTTCAAAATCTTGTTCAGAATGAGGCCATACTCCCCAGATGTCATCAAGAAACCTGTAATAATACAGCGGTTTTTTATTACATTTTGCCAGGGCTGCAGTTTCCCATTCAGCCATGAATATGTTGGCGTATGCTGGGGCAAATTTCTTACCCATGGCTGTCCCTTTTATTTGTAAGAAGTAGTCCCCGTTGAACTCAAAGTCATTTCTTGTCAGATTGATTTCCAATAATTGTAATAATTCTTTTTCTGGCCTTTTCTTTTCTGGATATTTGTGGAAAATATTCCTAATGGAGTTCATTCCCTCCTTAATATCAATATTGGTATAAAGGCTGTCAATGTCAATCGAGAAAAGAAATGAGTTTGGGGGTACCTCTGCCTGCTTCACCTTCTCCACAAAGTCATATGTGTCTTTAATATAACTGTCATGCTTTGTGGACAAGGGGTTCAGGAAAAAGTCCAGATATTCTGCTGTGTGGTATGTTTCACTTTCACAATCAGATACAATGGGACGCCCGGGAGGCACCTGGAATGGTACAGACCACTTTGCCGGGTCTTTGTGGATTTTGGGAAGCAAATAAAACAGCCTTCCTCTTGGCTCAGAGGAGCCCAATAAATAGTTTTTCTGTTTCATATTAATGAATTTCTTTTGATAAAGATTATTAATTATTTTCTCCACAATAGGCAGTGTGTCCAAATAGATGGGTTTTTTCAATTTTGAGTAGTATGTTGTATCATTTAGTTGTCTGTAGCCCTCCTGTAAATATTGATCTCTGTCCAGGATGACCACAGCACTTCCTTTGTCTGCCGGTTTTATAATTATTTGTTTGTTTTCTCTTAGTTCTTTTAGAGCTTTGGTTTCTTCTCCCTTTAAGTTAGGTTTGATGCGGTCAATGTGGAAATGATTATCAAAGTATTCATAATCAGCTTTCACCAAGGTGGACACCTCATGTGGAAGCTGACCCAAGGGAGGAGACCAATTAGATTTGGGAGTGAAGGGTTGGATTTCTGTGTCAGATTTATCTCCATAATGTATAGCCAATTTGACCCTTCTGTGATATTGTTGAATGTCGTATCTACATTGTAATAGGAAATTTTTATTGTGGCCCTTTGTGGGAATAAAATTAAGGCCCCTACTTAAAAGGGTCCGCTGAGCAGTGGAAGGCTGAAAGTGTTTAGATAAATTAATGACACTGTTGCAATTGACATCACTTACCCCCTCCCTGTTAGCTGGGTTCACGGGGATACAACATTTACATAGTTGCTCCAATGCTCCAACATACACATCGCTGTCTTATCAGTCCAGTGGATATTGTCCTTTTCTGTGTGGAACATTGAATCAGGAAGAGTGGGTATGTGTTCGTCCAGACCTGCAATAAAAGTGTTCAAGTGCAGCAGTGTTTCCTGCTCATTCCGGGGCAGAGTTGAGGAAAAGTTAATAGCTGGAATGTAGATGTCGGCCTCAGGAAATCTTTCCTGGGCTGTCTGCAGTGCCTTTTTCAGCTCTGTGACCGGTGTGTCTTTGTCTCTTTGTGACCTATTGTTTAGGCCAAAAGATAACACCAGTGTTTCCAAATCTTCGTCGCAGGTCGCTTTTTCCAAAAGGGCTTGTGCGTGGCACCATTTCGCCCCGGGAAAACTGTCAATTTGTATTCCTGGTGCTGAAAAGGATGGGAGTTTACACACATTTGAATCACCCATGATGAGTGATGTTTCTCTGATGTGAAGACTCCAGTCTTCCAGTTTCTTCTGCGTGTTCGGGTGTCTTGTTGGAGGGTGCGTTTGCTGAATGGGTGTACCTGGTGGAGAGGGAGGAGACAAGGAGGATTCCTCAATTCTCCTCGTTTGGAGGCGGGTCTGCACGCAGGATTTCAGTTTCTCCTGAGTGGTGCGTGGCAGGCTGGAGCGTGAAGCTGTCGGGGATTTGGGCGCTGTTCCTCTGCCTCCCTTGGATTTGGTGGGGGTGGATTCCCCCTGTGTGAGGTCCATTACCTCGATCTCCATGACCTCAGAAGGCTGTGGAGGCTGAGTGGGTGGAGGTGACTTCTCCCCAGTGGCGGTCACGTGGAGAGCGTCGAGGACCCTTCTCACTCTCTGGTCTTTAGGTGACATTGGTTCAGGCTCTGGTTCAGGAGGATCTTCCTGAGGGGTGGTGGTGGGCCTCAGGTCACCGTTCTCCTCCACCAGTCCCTCTGTGGGGGGTGACCAGTCACCTCTGATGGGGTCCGTCATGGTCGTCGCTGTCACCATGGTTACAGCGCTCGCTACAGGCGGAGCATGGATCTGCGCAGTAACTTTAATGGCCCGGCTGGTGCTGGGCTGTGGTGTGGCAGGTCGCGTGTGGGAGGAGGCTGGCTGCAACACCTCCACCGGAGGTTCGACAGGGTCGGGCTGTATCAGGTCCTCCCTCGCCTCTGGTTGTCGTCTCGGCTTGCCGGCTGTATGGCCCCGCTCTGCCGATCTGGTGTCTGCCAGCCTAGCTACGATGACTGCCTCGGTCTGTTCTAGCGACTCAGGCTGGAGGCGGCGGCCCAGGTTGCGTTTGGCCCAGGATGTCGCCACTTCAAAGGGTCCCCTCCAGTCCTGCTTAGGGAACTCAAACAGGCTTTTTAATTCCTCCTCCATCGCCTCAGAATAATGTTCACGGAGGATTAAAACAGCGTTGTGCGCCCAGTTTTGAGCATTACCCTCAATCAGCGTCTGTGTCCGTTCATTTGGGACAGCCGGCTTAATAACAGTCATCAAGTTCTGGGCTATTTTATTCAAAGAGGGCGGGTATGCATCCCTTGAGACATTTTTAAGGTGGTGGACTGATTTAATGAGTCTATGAATAATACGCACTTTGATAGAAAAGTCTGGGTCATCAGACGGTATTTTGTTCGTGGGAGGCTCAGATCGTTCGGATCTGGCGTGTTTCACATACCGTCTATTCTGGGCTGGTCTCTGTTCAAAACGCCGCTCTCGGTGACGGGCAGTATGGTGGTCCGCAGTCGTTCGCCATCTCTGCTGGTTTGGCTGCCATGTGTGCGGGATTTCTCTCACCTCCCGGTGGTCCCGTCCTCTCACTACCGATACGTAGGTCCGGCGCCCATTGCGGGACGGGTAGCTGGTCCGTCGGGGTGACCTCCGGTCGCTCGTGAAGTAGCGATCTCCCCGTTTGTCCTGGGCTCGCCCCCGTTCAAATCGCTGCTCTCGTTCAGTCCGATCTCTGTGTTGGGCAGCATAGCGATCCTCAGTCGGCCGTTCTCTCCGCTGGTTGTGCTGCCATACGTGCGGGATTTCTCTCTCATCCCGGTAGTCACGTCCTCTCACCACCGATGCGTAGGTCCGGCGTCTGTTGCGGGACGGGTAGCTGGTACGCCGGGGTGATCTCCGGTCGCTCGCAAAGCCACGATCTCCTCTCCGGTTTCCACGTCGTCGGACGGTGGTCCACTGGTCCTCTGCTGTAAACGTGGGCATGTTTGCGGTCTCACTCGTGGCTTTAACTTAACTAACTGGTCACTTGTGACTGTGCTAGCAATGTTAAGCAGCTGTGCGCAAACTGATGACACTCACGTTTAACTTAGTACAACAACTAGGAGCTTTATTTTCGCTCAGTACAAAAGTTCAAAAGTGAACAAATATACATAAAAGTAAGCCAATAACGCGACGTTTCGGTTCACATGAACCTTCTTCAGGCTGGCTTACTAGAAGAATGAATACAGCATAACAAAATCTCAGTTATGTTCTGTGTGTACACTGCGCAAGTCCAAATTCAAACTTTGCGGGTCTCCTCGACCAATGAGAAGAGCATCTGCTCCATGAGTCAGAGGTCCCTTTAAAGTTTAAATTGATTGGATGCTTACTTGTTTGCAGTGTTCAGGAGCATTTTGGCCCACCGTAATTTGTGAAGAGGAATACAGTTTTCACAAAACATTACTCTCCATATGAGAGTTAAATAAAAATCATCACAAACAAAATGGCGTTGATGATGTATACAATCAAACAATATGTACACCGGATGACAGTGATCTGTGTATAGAAATATACAGTTTCCACATAAAGTCTCTCTCCATATGAGAGTTAAAAGAACAGTATCACAATTCGAATTATGTTGATAATATGTACAGTTATTGAATATACACACATATATATACAGTGCTTTGTGTAAGGACAGAGGGCTCCAGGAGTGGGTGGACAAGGGGCGCAGGCCGGTTAGGAGAGGGTAAGGTGGGGGCCCGATTGGGTCCCAATGCACAGGCCATCCTTGCTCCCGGCTCAAGGAACCATGTCCCCGGTTTGGTGCCCTGAAAAGGGATTGTTTTAGCATCCTGAGCATGAGGCCTCCAGATGGGGAGGGAGGGGAGGGGGGAGGGAGGGAGAGCGAGAGAAAAGGGTGAGGGAGAGGGAGAACGGGGAGGGGGGGAAAAGGAAGGAGGGTTTTTGGGGTCAGGGGTCAAACCAGTATAGGGTTCAAGGTGGTTAGGGTCAGGATTGAATTCAGGGCTGGGCATCAAAGATAAGGTTAAATCCAGCGCAGGTTTCGAGTCGGTTAAGGTTAGGATAAAACCTCATGGTCAGGGTGCTTCAGCAAATACATACAGGGACCGGTGGAATGATGATAACAGCAATAATGATGATGAGTATAACAAGCATGGCAACAAGCATAGCAACAACAAGACACTAATAAACAACAATTATGTACACTGTGTGGATTTTATGTCCCTTTAAAAACTTTTTTCATTTAACCCCTTAGGGTGTACAGTGTCTAATTTGGCAATCCAGCCTCTTTCAGCCTTCCTCCTCTGCTGAGCTGTCCATCTGGGGTTTGCCTGTATCACTGTTGCTTTGACCGATTTCCAGCCGTGTGACAGGAAGTGTTTCACCAAATGTGTGTGTGTGTTCCTTTTCCTTAACACATTGTACCTGTGCTGGGTGAATCTGGTCAGAAGTGTGTTGCCTGTCTCACCAACATATTGGATGCCACATTGGCTGCAAGTAATCACATAAATACAGTTCCTGGAGCGTGGAGTACCGTTACATTGTGAGTGGAATACATTTCCATTTGAGAAGCTGCGCAACCATGTTTGGTGCTTAAAAAATTGCCCCTGGTCTCTGAGTTTGGGCTCAGAGAGAGGTGAAAGTTTTGCCTTAATGAGGAAATCCCTCAGGTTTTTATTCCTCTTAAAGGCCGCTATCACCTTATGATCACCCAGTAATTGGGTTTTCTGGACAAGATCTTGAAAGTTGTTCTTAATCACTCTGATCAGTTTACATGTTGATGGGGCATATGTCACAATCACTGGTAGGATAGGGGTCAGATCAATAGGTTTGGTCTGTAGGAATGATTTAAAACATTTCCTAAGGAAAGAACGACAGTACCCCCTAGTGGCGAGAGCTGCAAATAGAATTTTGGTCGCTGCTCTGAAATCAGTCCGCCGGGTGCAGATTCTGTGGAATCGCAATAATTGGGACTTAATTAGACCAGCAAAGGTATGTTTCGGGTGAAAGCTTGTTTTATATAACAATGCATGCGTGTCCGTGGGTTTGAAAAACACTTTAATGTCCAATTTGTGGGTCTGTGAAAAATTTGGGCCTTTAAAGGTGGTTGTGTCCAAGAAGTCAATTGTAGAGTCGCTAATTGTGGATTTAAGCTTAATTGAGTCATTGTGATCATTCAGAGTGGTTAGAAACGTTTCAAAATCTTGTTCAGAATGAGGCCATACTCCCCAGATGTCATCAAGAAACCTGTAATAATACAGCGGTTTTTTATTACATTTTGCCAGGGCTGCAGTTTCCCATTCAGCCATGAATATGTTGGCGTATGCTGGGGCAAATTTCTTACCCATGGCTGTCCCTTTTATTTGTAAGAAGTAGTCCCCGTTGAACTCAAAGTCATTTCTTGTCAGATTGATTTCCAATAATTGTAATAATTCTTTTTCTGGCCTTTTCTTTTCTGGATATTTGTGGAAAATATTCCTAATGGAGTTCATTCCCTCCTTAATATCAATATTGGTATAAAGGCTGTCAATGTCAATCGAGAAAAGAAATGAGTTTGGGGGTACCTCTGCCTGCTTCACCTTCTCCACAAAGTCATATGTGTCTTTAATATAACTGTCATGCTTTGTGGACAAGGGGTTCAGGAAAAAGTCCAGATATTCTGCTGTGTGGTATGTTTCACTTTCACAATCAGATACAATGGGACGCCCGGGAGGCACCTGGAATGGTACAGACCACTTTGCCGGGTCTTTGTGGATTTTGGGAAGCAAATAAAACAGCCTTCCTCTTGGCTCAGAGGAGCCCAATAAATAGTTTTTCTGTTTCATATTAATGAATTTCTTTTGATAAAGATTATTAATTATTTTCTCACAATAGGCAGTGTGTCCAAATAGATGGGTTTTTTCAATTTTGAGTAGTATGTTGTATCATTTAGTTGTCTGTAGCCCTCCTGTAAATATTGATCTCTGTCCAGGATGACCACAGCACTTCCTTTGTCTGCCGGTTTTATAATTATTTGTTTGTTTTCTCTTAGTTCTTTTAGAGCTTTGGTTTCTTCTCCCTTTAAGTTAGGTTTGATGCGGTCAATGTGGAAATGATTATCAAAGTATTCATAATCAGCTTTCACCAAGGTGGACACCTCATGTGGAAGCTGACCCAAGGGAGGAGACCAATTAGATTTGGGAGTGAAGGGTTGGATTTCTGTGTCAGATTTATCTCCATAATGTATAGCCAATTTGACCCTTCTGTGATATTGTTGAATGTCGTATCTACATTGTAATAGGAAATTTTATTGTGGCCCTTTGTGGGAATAAAATTAAGGCCC